>NC_133804.1:27735229-27945229 GCF_043250625.1 Sebastes fasciatus
CCCGAAGCCACGCTTGACTTGTGCTCACACCTACACAAACACATGTTGATTACTTGGCCTTTACGTTTCGTCCGTATGTACTGTACTGTATGTACTTCAAGCACAATCCTGTTATTCTGCAAACAGACACACTTTAATGCCTGGCTGTGTAAACACAGAGGTTTAGTAAGTCTGCACAGATTTAGATGTTTTCAGATATACACACATAATAATATCTATCTATCTTAAATTTAAATAACTCAAACTGTGTGTGTGTGTGTGTGTGTCTACAGGTGCTGAACGAAGCTGTAGGAGCTCTGATGTACCACACTATCACTCTCATGAGAGAAGACCTGGAAAAGTTTAAAGCTCTGCGCATCATCGTCCGCATCGGCAGCGGCTACGACAACATCGACATCAAATCTGCCGGAGAGCTGGGTGAGAACATACACACATACTAACACACACACATACACGCACAGGAATGGTACGTGTCCACAGGACCCCACAGTAAGCAACGACAGCTCACAACTTCAGTGCATTTTTTTGCAGGCAGATTGAGTTCCCCACACAACGCTCAAAGGGAATGATGCAACTCTGTTCGCTGTGTTCAAGCCATTTATTTTTGTAGTTTACATATGCGTTGTTTCCTTGCTTCCCATTAATTGTCTATGTAAGCAGCCATGCAATGCATTCTGGTAGCATAGCGTTGCATTTTCGAGAGACGGGGCGTCACGTTGGCCACTCCTCATTTGCATAAAGTTGGGGTCTAGGCTACTTTATGCAAATCAGGGGCGTCCGGCGCAACTCGCCGCCACTGAAAACTCCCGAAAAACGTTTAAACTAACTGTTGTCGATCTATAATAAAGACAGATTCAGCAGCTGCATGGTCTAAAATGTTTTCAGAAACATATTTCGGTGAACTATTTTCGTAATATACGAGAAAGAAGTTTCCAAACGAGCCGCCATGTTGGTTTGAAAGCTGGGAGCAGCAGCCCACGAGTGAAAGCCTTCGTTCAAACAGGTGCCTAGTGCCAAGAGGTAGCCCATCAAGCGTCCAATGCTGGGAAGCATAAATGTCCCTACGGACATGTACAGTACCAGAAGTGAGAGTCTGCTCTGTTCTGCTTAACGGTCACAATGTTAATCCATGTTAAGAACATAAACATCATCCATTAACACCAACATTCATCCATACATCTCTGGTAGATCATTTGCTTCCATGCTACGGCTATAGCCCACACAGTGTTAAGCACTATGGGTCACCAGTTTTAATAAAACGTAGACATAGTAGCCATGATTAAGTTTGGACTATTTTCCCCCCATACTCTGATAACTCACCACGGTTACCTCCCATGTAAACAGGGAGAGTAGTTTCAGGGAGCTCATGCTAGCATGTCTGTTTACTAATATATTTCATGTAAATGACACGTTCAGCCACACATGACTTTCAATTACTCGCCATTTAACCCCAGAGCGACCGATAGCACCGGTTCACAGCAGGCTGCCGACCTTTTATTTGTTCCAGAGCCAAGCTGAGTGTTGCATGCTGGGATAGCTAACTGGCACAGCTAAATGACAGAGAGCCATCATTGATGTTATTACAGTAGCTACACCTTTACCTTCAAGTACATTGATTTTAATTAATTTATGTACTGCCAGGTGTCTTAATCCATCATAATACAGCATAATTTATCAGTTGATTTATATGTTGTATTAATAATCTGAATCTGCAAAGTAACTAGTGACTAAAACTGTCATATAAATGTAGTGAAGTAGAAGTATAGAGTTGCATAAATACTGTAATAGTCCATTACAAGCCACTCAAAATTGTACTTAGTACTTGAGTAAATATACTTTCCACCACTGCTCAACAGTTAATTTGGTCAATCTCCCAAAACCCTTTTTTCCGCTGCCAGTAGGTATAGCCATGTTTGCAACAAGTCAGTAATATTTATATTAAAAAAGTGAAGTCAGTTAAAGCTTTTTTTATTAAAACGCCTATCTCCTTCCACCAAGAGCCTCTGCAATTTGAAAGTTGCCAGTCGTGTTTGTAGAGAAAATTGCTGACACAACACCTCGAGTCTGCACTTCTCCACCAAAATAGCTTTTTTTTTTTACCAAACTTCATTAAACGGCCCCCGAAAAAAAAGCTATTACTCATCCTTATCTGCTTTCTGGTCCAACAGGCATAGCTGTGTGTAATATGCCAGCAGCCTCGGTGGAGGAGACGGCGGACTCCACGCTGTGTCACATCCTCACCTTGTACCGACGCACCACCTGGCTGCACCAGGTTAGTGTCCTCGTGTGGCTGATTAAAAAAAGGGACTGGATTTAAATGAACTAACTCTGAATGTCTTTGGTTAGAGGTGTGTAATATAGTTATCACAATTTAAGCTTCGACGACTACTAATAATTGTCTACTGACGAATTAGCAAAATTGAATCGTTTCATTTTCTTTAGAATGTTGCTGTATTTGAAAGACGTTGATGTAAGATGTAGAAGGTACAGTAAAATGATTTGTTCCTCAAAGCAGTTCTTAGTAATCATAGTAACAACAAGGATTTATACTTGGTCAATAAGTGCAGACATTATGAATGGGTTGTGTTTGAACTGTAATGTGGTTTGCTGTCTGTGTGATATCTGCATGTACTAATAATGAATTGTTATTCACTGCCAGGCGCTCCGGGAGGGGACGCGGGTTCAGAGCGTGGAGCAGATCCGGGAGGTGGCGTCGGGAGCCGCGAGGATCAGAGGAGAGACGCTGGGACTTATAGGGCTCGGTGAGTTAACGGCACACTTGTGACTTAATGCCTCTGCAGTGAGACCTGCTGAGCATACTGTTGTAAACACAAGACAAATAGTCTACAGCACAGGCTAGCAGCTGCTGGAGGGTTATGTAGGCACAGCAGGGCTTTGAGCTAAACGGTAACATCAACACGCTAACATACTCACAGTTAGAACATGCTGATGCTTAGCAGGTATAATGTTTACCTCTCTTAGTTTAGCCTGTTAGCATGCTCATATCTGCTAATTAGCACCAGAGGTGGAGAAGTAACTGGAACGTGCATTTACTCAAGTATTGTACTTAAGTACAGTTTTGAGGTTCTTTATACTTAACTTGAGTATTTAACATTTTATGATACTTTATCGTTTAACTCTAGAGGTAAATATTGTACTTTTTACTTCATGACATTTATCCAACAGCTGTAGATACTAGTTATTTTTCAGATTAAGATTTTAAAATACAATGCAATATACAATTATTAAAGGGTAAACCAGAGGTTGCCAACCTTTTTTTTGGTCCTCACCAAACTCCGACTCCGAACCACTGGACTCAAGTAGTTGTGTCGCAATATACCGGTATTGACGATAACCGTGATATTCAAAAATGAAAGATTGATATCATGTTAATAACACACATATGATAATATTGTGTGACTAATCCAGCACCTCTTGAATCATTTTATATAAACAGTTATGGTTACAGACTCTCTCTCCACCTCCCTACACTTGTATGTTGAGTGTAATTCATTCATATGACAAAAAAAAAGAGAAACTGAAAGATGAATTTGACTGATTTTTTTTCTAATTTCCTAAATTCTTTGTGTGATAATGAGACAGCCCTCATATAAAGTAGTTAACACTAGCTCCACCTTAATCAGAGTAAAACGCTGCTTACGCATCGATGCATCAGTATTAATAATCTAATAATGTTATTTATAATAATATATCAGTGGCAGGAGATATTTTACTGCTACATTGAGTACAGATTATACTTTTATACTTTTACTTCAGTAGGATTTTGGATGCAGGACTTTTACCATTGTTGTATTGGTACTTTTACTCCAGTAAATTTACTTGAGTGATGGTTGAGACATTTCAGTAAAAACAAACAAAAGAAAAACAGCTGGTGGCGCTGGAGTAAAAGTCAGGGGATCACCAAAGTCATTAGGATTCATCTTTGGGGAACATGAATGTCTGAATGAAATCTAACGGCGATCCATTTAATAGTTCAGATCTTTCAGTCTGAACCAAAATGGTGGATCGACCGACCGACACACCATCCGTAGAGCTGTGCTGCTGGCACGGCTGAAATGGTTTTCATTCTGTTCATTTTGTCTGATAGAGGGTGGTCAGACTGAAGTTTTTTAATCAAAGGATTTTTCTCTCTTTTCCATTTTCATTTTTGTCCTTAGCTCAGCTAAATTGGCTTCCTAAGGAGTTAATGCCAATAAAATATAAGCGGATTAACCAGAGGCAGAATGCAAATCTCTTCCCTGTACGCCGGTCTGGAAGCTTTTTCAGTAATAATGAGCGGACATGTGTAGCCAGAGAATTACAGTATGTCATTTGTACAAGACGAACGTCAAAAAAAGGGAATGTCAGACGCACGAAAATGCAAACCGTTGCGTTTTTTTTGCTCCATTTGAATGTGTATTCATGTGTAGGCAATTTGTCTAAGTGCTCCTGTGTGTGTATTTATGTTTGTGCACCTGCATGTCTGTGTGTGTTTGTGTGTTTCTAGGTCGAGTGGGCCAGGCTGTAGCCCTGCGAGCCAAAGCCTTCGGCTTCAATGTGATCTTCTATGACCCTTATCTGGCTGACGGGGTAGAAAGATCACTGGGACTACAAAGGGTCACCACACTACAGGTAGCACACGCACGCACACACACACACACACACACACACACACACACACACACACACACACTTATTACTAAACCATAAAGCAGACCAACAGTGGACTGTGTGGTCTGGAAGTCCAGGTCCACTGCCTAAATAAAATTTCAGGATTTTAGTCAATATAAGACCACAGATTCAGATTAGAGTTGCAACGATTAATCGATTAGTTGTCAGCTATTAAATTAATCACGAATTTGATCATTTTGATAATCGATTAATCTGTTTGAGTGATTTTTTTTAAGAAAAAAAAAAAATTCCAGCTTCTTAAATGTGAATATTTTCTGGTTTCTTTACTCCTCTATGACAGTAAACTGAATATCTTTGAGTTGTGGACAAAACAAGACATTTGAGGACGTCATCTTGGACTTTGAGAAATACTGATCAACATTTTTCACCATTTTCTGACATTTTATAGATCAAACAACTAATCGATTAATCAAGAAAATAATTGACAAATTAATAAACAATGAAAATAATTCGTTGGAGCCCTATTCCAGATTCACCTATTCAGACTAAATCTTCTTTTTACTGGGAAAGAAAAATCGCCTTTTTGCGTTGCAGACAAAACACTGCTTTCTTTCTCCACCATGACAAACTGTTTATTTACCGTTATGCTGCTTCTGTATGTGGCCGAGGAGTGACGCCCTCTTGTGTACATTTACAGTTATTGTGATAATGTCAGTAATAAAAAACAAAAAATATACAGTAACACTTGCATTTGTCATAGTTATACCAGTTATTGACCAACGAAAATGCAAAACAGAATTGGTTTAAAGAAGATCTGATTTAGTTAAAAAAATCAATTAAGAGTAAATCTGAGTGTGAATCTACTGTATCGTAAGACGATTACTGTGAAGCTGCTGCAGTAGTGAGCCGTCATATAAAGTGTAAACTTGCAACTTCTCCTGTATTTCTCCTCAGGACTTGCTCTTCCATTCCGACTGCGTCTCTCTGCACTGCAGCCTCAACGAACACAACCACCACCTGATCAACGACTTCACCATCAAACAGGTGGAGGGACAGCAGCACACACACACACACACACACACACACACACACACTTGAATGGTTTATTTATCCCTGCATCAACTACTGCATACTGTGGCCATAAATATTAAAGGAGCGGATACCCAGGGAAGCCCACTGCCTCCATACAGATGAATGAGCTTCTCTACTGTGTCGTGCGCTGCATATGATGCACTTGAGAAATACCTGTTTGCCCTTCATCTCCAGGGCTCAGCCTAAACACAATTTTAATCCCAATACACGGGCTATACTTTTAAATATTTCTGACCTTGCAGGAGGAGGGCAAGTGAAAAGAACAAATCAATCAATAAAATATCACATATTTATTATTATGGTTAGAATTCACTAGGTTTATCTCTGCAGAGTATAAAACAAGATTTACAGAATAAGAGCTTTCTATGCTTTTATGGGTGAGTAAATTTGTTTTGCCCAACATTTTAAAGACAGTTAGCTAATGGGGAGAACAATTAAAATATTAATAATCGTATTTTTCAAACTGACAAGACATTAACTTTAAAATGTCCTTCAACCATTTTGGATCATTATCAAATGTTATTCAGGTAAAGCTGTAACCTATTGGATCAAAGATGGGCTGAATGTGTGTTTCTGTGCGTTAAAGATGCGTCAGGGGGCGTTCCTGGTGAACACGGCCAGGGGGGGTCTGGTGGACGAGAAGGCCCTGGCTCAGGCCCTGAAGGAGGGGAGGATACGTGGAGCTGCTCTGGATGTTCATGAGACGGAGCCTTTCAGGTAACACACTCACTGATTGGTTACCACAGTTTTGCACTGGGCTGCTCACATTACAGCAGTCTTGGAAAGGGAGGAGTGAGCGGAGGAGTACTCAGTTGGTTGCAATCTGCAACTACACCACTAAGTGCCCACCAAATCCTACACACTGCACCTTTAATTAACTGCTTAAGTCATTTATTACAGACTCTTGTGCACTTTTAAAAGTGAGGATTTTTCATTGTTGTTGTTTTGTTTTGTTTTATATCATTGTTAATTAAATAACTATCAGTTTGGGACTGTCGGTCACACAAATCAAGCAATCTCAAAACATCACATTGGATCTGGAAAAATTGTGTGATAAGCATTTCTTCATGTTTTTCTTACATTTTATAGAGTAAGCGATTCATTACATAATTGCTAAAAATAATGTAGAAATGAGTCGACACGAAATATAATAACTTGCTGCAGCTGTAACTGACTGCACTGTGTTTGTACGCGTGTCAGTTTCAGTCAGGGTCCGCTGAAGGACGCTCCCAATCTGATCTGCACCCCGCACGCTGCCTGGTACAGTGAACAGGCGTCGCTGGAGATGAGAGAGGAGGCAGCCAGGGAGATCCGGAGGGCTATAACAGGTAGCGTACACACACACACACACACACACACACACTGCTGGAAGATATAAACACCAGTCTATAAAGAGATATTTTTAGGTGTTCTGCCGCAGTCAAGCATAAACCTTTCTCAGTCTCTTTCTTTCTTTCTTTCTATCCTCGTTTTCCTTCTTCTTTCTTTCTCATTTTCTCCTCTTGTGGTTTCCCCAGTGGCTCAGTCTTTTCACCATTGGTCTATCTAACCTCTGCACCTGCTTTTTTTTTAGCATTTCATATCTCTTGTATTTTCCAGGTCGTATCCCTGACAGTCTGAAGAACTGTGTGAATAAGGAGTTCCTCTCCCAGAACAACCACTGGGCCGGAGTTGACCCGGCCACCGTCCACCCCGAGCTCAACGGGGCTTATAGGTAATAATCATCAGGATAAAGAAACATGTAGTGGTCAGTGCTGTTTGATTATTTTCCCCTCAAAACCCTGGTAAAGTGATTAATTAATACGATTTTATGCCAAATGTCTTGAAGATACAGAATGTGACGGTTAGAAATGTATTAATGACAGCAGATTGTTTTTCTAATTACTGATATGTAGAGCGTGTTACTAGTGTGTTACTGCTATCATACCTACACAGACGTATAAGAGAGCGCATCACTCAGTATCAGTCAGTCAGTCAGTAGGGAAGTCCACAGCTGATCTGTAACGCTAGTAAGAGGGCTGATCAAGACAGTATTTAACAAATCCTTATGCTTGATCCATTGCTGATCATTTGCTTGTAGTAACCCCTAAAACTGTATTTAAATGTCGGTACAGCGGAAACAATAATTAGTCAATTTAATGGTTAACCTGCAGCTATTGTGATAATTGATTAATTATCATTTCATTAGCTGATTATGTCTTCTCCACTGTTTGGATTTGCGTTCGTCATATATCTAAAATGATAGGAAATGGAAAATCTTGGGCTCTGGGACTTTGCGATGGCCGTTTTTTAACCATTCTCTGAGATTTAATAATCCAAATGTTTAACCAATTGGTGAGAAAATAATCGGCAGATTAATCAACAATGAAAATGATCACTATTTGTGGTGCTAAATGTCAGTATTTTCTTGATGATGGGGATGAAGTGAACAAATCTAATCCCATATTTCTTGCCAAAATAGACTGTGCTTCTCCTTCCACCAATGTTACACAAAATACAACAATATTATGGAAAACTACCTCTCTATATTGGCTTGGACGCTTCAACTTTATAATAGAAACCCTGTGATGCTAACAAGTTTTAAAGATGCGGACATTAACTATTTTATTAGCAATTATTTGTCTATTCTGAATCCCCAGACTTTACGGAGGTGCAACACTTTGTGGTACTAAAGAGTGCTACAGTATTATGCCACCAAAGTATTCTGTTAATGTAGTTTTTAAGCTATAAATGTTAATATTCAATGGAGGCGTACTGCAATGTGTTTGTGTAGGTAAAACAAGGTCACATAGTTGTAATTTCAGTTTCAGTTGTACTTTGATGACTCAGTTTTGCGTGTCTCTCTCTCTCTCTCCCTCTCTCTCTTTCCTCTCCAGGTATCCCCCCGGAGTGGTGGCCTTGCAAGCCGGCGGCCTCCCGCCACCTGTTGAAGGCATCGTTCCCAGCGCCGTGCCCATCGCACACACCCTCCCGCCCGCCATCATACACCCTCCTCATGCCCCGTCCCCCGGACAAAATACAGTCAAGCCACCAGAGGGCGACAGAGAGCAGCATCCGAATGACCAACTGTAGCCACAAACACAAACGCGCACACACACGCTTGCCTGTGTTGTCTGGTGATTGGAGGAGGTTGGCACGGCAACCGGGATCATAGCGATGAGTTCCCTAGTGACAAGTTGTTATCAGACAGGTTCACAGAGTGTCAGACGGACAGGTCGACGTCCCAATAACAATCGATTCACAACTCTCTGGCAAATTGGTTCCCAGCAGCCAGTTCACGCTCCAAAGAAGAAGAAGATAAAGAGGATGATGAAGAGGAGTGGATAGCTGTCAGATGCTCTAATCACAGAGCAAGACAGTTGTCCTCTGCTCCAACCAGAAGTCCTGAGAAAGACTGTAAAAGATCCACAGGTTGATCTAACAACTACAGTAAAGTCGAGTTTCTGCCAGACGTAAAAAAAATAAATAATAATAACAAAAAGATTTGGGAAGAAAAAATACCGTCTTAGACTGTAGTGTGTCCAAAGTTAGAGGGACGGGTTTCATGTCTTTCTCTCTTTTTCTGTGTCCTTTCCTTAGTTTGATGTACAAGCAAAAGTAGTAGGTTATGAAATGAATGTAACCTGTCTGTGTACAGTTTTTAGACTTACGGCAAGAAGATACTGATATTTGTATGCCAGTCTTAACAAAACAAGGGTTATGTGATCTCTCTATGTAGCCAAACTGGTTGAGAATACAATATCTGTTTTTGTTTTATGTGTCCCCAAATTAACAACCCTAACCCTAACCCCCCCCCCCCCAAAAAAAAAAGAGGCAGCTTTTTGCACACCATCTCAGGAAATTAAGTTTCCGCAGTTGGTAATATTATTTTTTAAATTTGTTTTAAAACTTCCTTTTTATGCCACTTAGTGCTTTTGTTTTTCTACCTGCTTGCCTTTTTTTTCGTGTCCTGCTACATTAGATACAAAGAACTTTAACGAGAGCTAAAGTTGATCTAATGTTTGCTTTTGTTTGTTATGTTTAAGGGGCATGATGTGATTTTTGCTCTTGGGACTTGTGTAAATGTTTGACCCAAATCGAGGAGGGTTGCGGGAGGAAAAGGCCGTAGGGAGGTGGTGTAATGGTATGCTTGGCTGGGACGACTTCATCCCATTTGAATTTAGAAAATAGAGTGGTTTGAAGTACAAAGCAGTTTGTGGAAAAGGGCAATGCACGGAGAGTTGCAGCAGCTTGAGAAACAGTCTCATAAAAGGTTATTATCTTTAATGTCTTCGTGTCTAATGATCCAGTACTTCCACTATTATACACATTAATTGGAGCATGAACAGTTCAGCACACCGAAGTTTACAAATAATGCTCAACGTCACGAATCAGTGTGTTGCTTCATGCCATGCTATCTGTCAAATCAGCTAACAGACTTGTTAAAAACTCCATATATAAGTTATTCAACTGCTTTGCTTTCTGCACAAAACCAGTTTTGGTTCCTATTTGACATTAAATTCACTTGTACAGATGTCACATCCCAAGGCGTATAAATAGCACGACATTACAAGGACATTCTGCGTGTCAGGAGAACGCATTTTTGTCTTAACGGTAACGTTCACAGCTATGCCTACAAAAAGTAATACGCTGTAATTCATACATATCCCACGAAATCAATTTGTATGTAATCCATGTTATTGTGAACCAGGAAGTATAAAAAGTGGCAAACGTGTAGGGAGGTCGGAGTGGATGGATGGGTGGGTAAAAAATCGACGGACTTTCGCCCAGGGGACCGCTGTCCGTACTCCGTTGATTTATTTGTCACGTGACTTCCGCACTTATGTTACATCACTTCTGGAGTCATTTTAAGCCAAACCACGCTTTTTTCCTAAACCTAACCTAGTCATTTTTGTCATGTAACTTCTGTACTTAAGTTATTTTAACTAACTACTTTTGTTGCCTAAACCTAACCTTCAGTTGTTTCCTGTAAAGACGGAAGTTTATGCTTAACTTAGAAAATAACTCAACAACACTTTAGGACACAAACAACGGTCTCCTAGTTGAAAGTCCTGTGTTTTCTATCCACCTTCCCTCCCACCCACCTTTTTAGAAAAAGGAAAAGATAAGCAGTCTTTCTACACTTTTTATTCTACGTCACTAGCTCTGAGCGTAGCATATTTACGCGGATGCGTTTACATTGCAGTCAGTACAGACTACATGGCGTACAAATGACACGCCAAAGTTAAGGACAGTTAATGGTCACTGACTGATGAGGAACAGTTGTGTTAGGTCAAACCTAATTTTTATATTTTTGATCCGCTCCCAAATCCACCTGTTACACTATGACTGATGTCTCAAGTCTAGTATCCCTTTAACATTTCATGATGGGTCCTTCCTGAGTATACCGTTTAGCCACCCTCTGTGGCCTCTGTGTCTATGTGTACATATGGTGTTCTGCCTGCCTGTGTCAATGTGACTTGGTTGTATCTGTGTCTAAAAAAGCAGCACTGGGAGGAGGGGTGGTGGCAAGTACTCTCCACAAGGCATCATTACAAAGACTGCCATCTAAATACACAACGAAACACTATGTCAAAAAACTAAAAAACACTTAGAGCTAGACTTCAAATCTAAGCCAGCAAACTGACCCAGTAATCTCTGTGTTTACTGGTTTACCACCATGTAAACAAGATGCTGTTGCGTCAACAGTGAAATATCTGAAACTCGTTTTCTATCTGGAATATTTATAACTGCTTCCAGTTCACGTGTTGTTGATGTTAGCAGGCCAGCTCAGTGACGGTGCTTTTTGGATCCCCTTCTACCAGCAGCTGAGTAGTAAAAACAGTTCACTGTTGCCTACCTGGTCTTCTTCATGGTGAGGTAGTAAGAGTAGCAATCAGGGATGGAAATTTCACTACCCATTGGTGAATAGTTCTCACTGGCCAGAATCCGAAGGGTCGTCTAGTACAGAAGGTACTGAGGCGACATTTAAATGTCACTAGCCGTGTTTCCATTCAATTGTCAGGCGAATTTTAAGTTTGAAATGTCGCAAAAAACAAATGCAACTTAGGAATGTCTCCATCAACTGGTTTGGAACGGATAAACTTGGCTACAGCGTAGTTTGGTCAGAAGTTGTCGCAATAGACTACACATGGCTGTAATCCCTCAGTAACCTGAGTAGAAGAAGTAGAGGTAGCAAACCGGGAACTAAAAAAGCCGACTTGGTCATGCCTGCATCTACGTCTACGAGAGAAAAATGGAAAGATGTTTCAGGAGTTGGGCAAGTTGTAATTGTTCTTGTCAGATAGTATTGGCCATGTTTTATGCTGTCCGTAGACAAAGACATGCATTCGCACGTTATGGAATATCTGAGAAGACGTCGACTGCAGAAACAGCTGATCATTTTTTGATAAAAACAAAAACCTCAATAGAGAGTACAATTTTTTTGCAGTTTCTATACAGCTTCTGCGCATAAAAATATGTGAATGGAAACACGGCTAATGTCAGAAAAGAGCCCCAAAAATGCTGGAATAGTTTGAATTATACTCTATAATCTTGACTCACCAGATGCCTGCCGTTATGTGGGGGGATAAACTCTTCGCTAATACTTCCTGATATAAACCGTAAGCATTCCTCATTCAAACCAATGGGTGCCACAAATAAAAACAACAGAGTAGCTTTTAAAACTGTCGAGGTGCTCCTTGAAATTCCATCCCTGGTAGTAACACACAGTCCACTGTTGCCTACCTTGGTCCCCTTTATGGTAAAGTAGTAAGCGTAGCAATATACAGTATACATATTCTATATTCTACAGTAAATATCATTATTTTTGGTCAAAACTGACAACCTGACAAAGATATGTTTGTGACTGTATGCATTTGTATGAATTATTTTAAAAGGAAATAAACTGTGGAAAGGTGAAGTTTGTATCTTATTCATAACCTCTAACCACCATTTGTTTGATTTAGAAGTTTAGTTTCTAACAATGCGGCCTCATCGACAGCTTCCTGTTACCAAAGCCAGCAAAGGTTGATTACATGAGATGAAAATTCATCAGCAGACACTGCAACTCAAGTCCTTTCAAAGCTTCTTTTGTAGCTGCTGCAGGTATACATGACAGTTTAAGGTATACAGTGTGTAGTAATCTTCATAATGCTGTCAAAACTATTTTGGTAGTTAGTATATATAAAAACAGAAAGGACGACAATCCGACTGTGACTTCCAACTTAAAATGTGGATCTTTAACAAAGACAAAGCTAAATGTTTAGATTTAATATGTTGTGGTTTGGTTTTCTCAATATTTCTGGATTTATTGATTAGGCTCAAGGGTTAAAAGTGGGCCGGAACGATCCAGAACGGTGTTCCGGCAACTTCGATAAATAAGAAAATAAATACGATTGGCAGTTTTATACATAACAATGTCAAGCAGGTTAATTTTTCATGTGGTGCAGCCCGGCGTTCTTTCCAGCTGATGCCATCAAGATATTCCCTCAACAAAACCGAAAGTAATGTCACCCCACAGTCATTTTTCCCCGCTGCACCACTACACCAGATCTTACTGGGAATCCCCCATTGGAAGCGAGGATGTAAGCGAGACATAAGCGGCGCCCACCGTAGCGAGTAAGGAGGAATCTTCCTTTAGTGAAACAGACAAGCTCACAGACAGATTGGGAGCCTTGATCAATCAATGTAGATACGGTTAATAAGTTCATAACTCAATACAGAGGGTGATATTTGTGTGATTTAAACAGCTGTCTATGTAGATTAGGCTTCACTAAACGTGACAGAAATAAACTTGAAGCGTAAAAAAAATGTTGGGGGGGTCTGACACAGTAATATATTTGGTACCCCTATAGTCGTATGTGGCCCAAGCCTGGCTCCACGTTTTAAATGGTCTAGAAATGGAAGTGGAAGTCTTTTGAAATGGAAGCGTATCTGTTCTGTGACACGTGCGAGTGGATGTCAAAATGCTTCTAAAAATCAGTAACTATTTAGATAATTGATTTATTGTTCACGTAAAATTGTTCCCCAAAATGTATGTTTCTAACTTCTCAAATGTGAGAATTTTGTTTGCTTTCCTTTGTCCTATATTTTAGTAAATTGAATATCTTTGGTCTTTGGACTGTTGGTCAGGCAAAACATAGAAGATGTCATTTTTGCCAGTTTTCACTGTTTTCTGATGTTTTATAGACCAAATGATTAATGGATTAATCTGCAAAATAATTGGGAGGCTAATCCATAATGAAAATAATTGTTGCTGTGGATTGCATTGCGAGACAACAGTGTAAATCAACATCTTTGTCAAAAATCCAGCAAATATAGTATGTATACTGACATTGAGGATACTTTATTTTGTCACCTTGGTCAATGCAGTACAAACTGAAAACATAGAATTAAGTATAAAAAAAGGACATAGCAACACTCTTGTTTCACCCTCTCACATGATAAGTGCTGAAAACTGTTGCCACATTTGTAAATACAGCAGTAATTTTGCTAAAATGTGACGTTAGACAAACTAAAAAAATAAATTCTTCTTTTATATATGCAAAAGCAATACATTGTGGTCTTTTTAACTCAATTAGTTTTGAGTTTGCATCCATCAACTCTGAATATAAAGTTACTGCCTGATTCCAACAGATGTCACTAGAACAGCTGAAACAGTCATACTGAGGAAGACAGACATGCAAACCAGCTGTAACCACTGAATCTGCAGTGGCTCTCCGCTGCTTGCATCTGTTTTCCAGTTTAATTTATTTATGTAATAAATCTACATTCATCTTTGGGTGTTCCTCGAGACATATACAGTGCACCTGTGTCGCATTAGAGCAGCGGTTGTCAACACTTCTCTCAACAGTTCACCGCCTACACTGAGTTATTGACTGCTCAAATAGAAAGCCTTGAATCATCCAATCAGAGCTCATACAATCGGCACTACATTAATAATATGGAATATTCATTAATAAGGAATCAAATGGTATTATGATATATGAAATATATTTAATCTGCTTTCGTTTGTGCTGTGGATCATCCAGAAGATCAACATCACCGGCACTGAAAGGTAGTGGCGTAGGTTATCAAAGTAAGCTAATCAAGGCTAATCAGTAAG
Source organism: Sebastes fasciatus (assembly GCF_043250625.1). Lineage (NCBI taxonomy): Eukaryota > Metazoa > Chordata > Actinopteri > Perciformes > Sebastidae > Sebastes > Sebastes fasciatus. The sequence goes on from NC_133804.1 coordinate 27,750,039, forward strand.
GTTATGAATAATGTGAAAGCTAGCACTGGCTGAGTCAAATTTAGCTGCGATGAGTTTGGGAGTAACTGAAAGGGTTAGTTCGGATTTTTTGAAGTGAGGACTATAATACTCCCGTGTTCTGCGAGGTAAAATTACTGATTTTGTGAATGGAGTCTGGTGGCTTTGATGAGAGCAATGTAACATCTTCAGTTCCCCGTCAGAAAGGGCTGTCTGACGGCGAGGTAAAGCGGCTGTGGACGGCAGCATCAGAAAAAACGTATTTAAGCCACCTAAAAAAAAAATTCATATCAGTTTAAGTGTACGCTGTATTTAAAATATTTTCACGGCTTTACCTCGTCATCAGACAGCCCTTTCCAACGGGGAACTGAAGCCGTTACGTCGCTGTCTTCAAAGCCACCAGACCAGACTCCATTCACAAAAAACATCATCGTCATTTTACCTTGCAGAGTTGCTGGTCTACCGCTGCATCGATCGGTTAGTTCGTTTGTGTTATTGTGTGACTTTCGGATCCGAACTAACAGCGCGTCCACACAGCAGTACATTGCTTAGCTTACGTGCCGGTACTCCTGTCTGCTTCTCCAAACTAGGAGCATCTAAGTTTCTGTGTGTAACGTTCATACACTGTCTATAAGGATGTATATATATACTGTACATGTAGCAACGTCATCATGCAGAAACCTACGTCAGGTCACGTGGGAAAAAGTTTTTAGAAGGGCTTGGGAAAATAGTATTTTGACGCTAAAACATGTATACTTTGACCAACATTTTAATGTTCGGAGTTGAATACATAAGGAACACCTCTGGGAGGCTACAGAATGATATAAAAACCTAAAGAAATATAAAAAACAATGGTCCCACCCTTTAAAGGCCTCAAGATGAATCAAATGACTGAGCAAATGAGAGCTCAGGTTGTCTTCCAATCTACGTAGGTACGTTTTTCTGTAGAAATAAGATATTCGAGAATCTATTCAACAGTTAAAAGTTCAAATTGAGAGAAGCCAAGTCCATTCTTCTGCTGCCTTTGTCTATTGGAGAAACAGAGATGGTTGTTAGCTGCATGCTGCCAATCATGCGAGACCTCATCTTGAACCGACTGAAGCGTACTTCTGACACGGGACATGGAAAGACCTCTGCTTCATCTCTTTGTCTTTCTCTTTATCTATCTCTCTTTTGCTCCCTGCATACCCCCAAATCTCTCCATCACACTCTCTTTTTTCTCTGTGTTACTTCCTCTCTCTCTCTCTCTCCCTCTCCCTCTCTGCTTCATCCATTCAGAGTTACAGCCACTGGAACAGGCTCTCCGGCAGCTGGAAACTCAAGATGGTTTAATCTAAACCTCAGGAAGCAGGATGGGAACCAGATGCAGTAAAAAAAACAGGCAGAGGGCACGTTTTATTCAGCCAGCATGGGGACCTCCAAAGGGCATTGTGCAACAGAGAAATGTTCACAAGGCTGCTGGGACTTTGAGACAGGAAATATGTCAGTGCCGACCACCATCGGACTTAAACTCAAAAGTCACATCTTCCTTTGTGTATATGAACTAAGCTTGAAGAGACGCTGGCTTGTTAGAAGCAGAGGAAAATGTTAGGAAAAGACAGGTGAATAACTAACGCTCTCCGCTCCTTCAGGAAATACCACTGAGCTGCCCTTGGGCAAGGCACTTAACATTAATCCATGTTATAGCACAAGCCTGTTTTACAGGATTTTAAGTGGGACTTTTTTCCTTGTTAAAGCTTTGGCTGTTGGACAAAGACAGCGTGAGGCACGAAGGGAGCACAACCACGCAGGTTTAAATGAAACAGCTCTTGCTAATGGACGGAGTACAAGACCTTTCCCAAACAATAAACTTGTGAGAAAATGATGGATAGTGGAAAAAGTGATTTTTGTCACTTCAGATTTCCACTTAAAACATAAAATAAACTGGCTTTGTTTCTACAGATTGTTCCAGTTTGTTTCATTGCTGTTGCCACTTACAAGATGCTTGCAAGCATGAATGTTTGTAACTGACGTTTGAAGGCTTGTGACTAACTCTATCAACAAATGTCTCAAGCTTGATGGTTTGATTACCATATTCTCACAGTCAGGTTTAGAAATGTACCCGTAACTGTGTAAAAATGCATTATTCACTTGGTGCATATTACATAGCATTTCTATTGCCTCCGCACAGCTCTCAACATGGCAACGGCTGAGCCAATGGTTCGCAGCTAGCGGTGCTAACAGCACTCACAGTGAATACAATGGCAACAGTCCTGACAGAGCTCACAGTGTTAACCTGGTGGGGAACTGTAGGGTTGGCGCTATGCTTTCACAATGGTGCCGTCAGTCAGGACGCCATTATCAGTGGTAACTGCTGTTTGGGAGCAGTGCAGAGCGGCGGTCTTGAGCAAGCCAGTTGGGCACGCTCACATACACTAAAGGGCACGCACTGCCGGCCCGACTATGTCAACACAGCGAGGAGAAGCTCTGATTACAACACACGCAGAGGGAGAGTGACTTCATTCTCTGCTCAGGTAGACATTACTCCTCTATATCTTTACATAGACAATAGTTGTTTGATGCTATTTTAATGCTCTGGATATTGAATTTAGCATCTTTAAAAGGTACAGTGCGTAACATCTGGCGGCATCTAGCGGTGAGGTTGCAGATTGCAACCTGTCCCATGTGTCATGCGTGTGGTTGTGTCTAGAAGGTAACACGCAAATTGCGAAACTCTCGCGAGAGGGTTAAGGTTAGGCGTTGACGCTGCACCCGTGTTTTGTCAGCTTCAGACTCAACCCAATCAAGCTTCTATAAGTCAGACACGGACCAGAAAAACATCTTCTGCAAAGTTTGCCACATGTTGGTCCCCATTGCAGGCATATTTGGAGTGCAGGCTATCCATTGGCATTAATCGGCACGATGTGCATTTTTACTTCTTCACCTTAAACGGATTACAAACTACAGTACACAGAAATGCATTAACACAATGTATTTTTTGTAGAAACATCTCTGTTGTATAACATACAACGGTTAACAGATAAATAACATAATCTACGGAGAAGCCGTGCACCCCTGAATGCAGCTGCCACCAGTTCAGCAAGTTTAATACGATGAAACTTTAAGACCACACACTTGGATCACTTGTGACATGTTAACTCCTTGTTATGTCAGATTTGTACACTCTCTGTTGAAAGTACGGAAAGTGACAAAGACATAAGGGTGAGTGTTTGCATGAGGTGGCTCCGGGCTGTAACAGATGAATTGGTCGATGATGGACACGGAGGAAATGGGTGGATTTTCACACTTCCTCTTTGCATCTCCCTTTCCTCTCCCTCTGCTCTTCTCACCTTTCCTCTCACCTCTCTGTGGTTTCTTACTCCTGACATTTTCTCTCTTCTGCTTTATATTCTGCTCTGCTCTCCCCTCGACTGGGCGCAGTCCAAGTAAAGCCTAACAGAGCAATATTATCCACAGAAATGTGGTGGAATACAGTGGCCGCCTTAACATTCAGAAGGTGAGGCGCCCTGCTGAGACGAGTTCCCCACCAAATGCAGGATTTCCATGAGCGTTTGTTTCAGTGGCAGGTTTCAGTTTCCAGTGGGTCCACATACTGTTTCATAGGGGCCCTTCCACCCTGCCAAGAATAATGTCTGGTGGTCAATAAACACCAGACACGTGCTTGTAAATGCTGGCTGCTGGCTACTGCCTGAAAGGTGCCAACTCCTTTGCCAACTCCTTTGGCCGCTTTGGCAGGTCGCCATTATTTTGTTCATGGCAAGCAAAACTGCACTTCCAATTTGCCTGCTATATCGTCTCAATTTATCACATTTTTACAATGATTATTGGTGTCACATGTAGAAAAATGTGTTGTGATATTACAGCCAAGCTACATCATTAAAAAGGATTGTACAATGTCAACAGCGGATGGGAGTTAACTTAAATAAGCACATTTTGACTTTGAGCACTGACAGCAACTGTTATCAAGATGATGATATGGGGGCAGCCCATTCTCATTCCCAGGGTGTCAAATACCGACGCTTTGTCAAGCCCCTCGGCGTGTGATAGAGACACACAAGGCAACCATAAGTCGCCCCAGGCTTTCAAGTAACTACAATGTAAATCCATACACGTCAATATTAAACGCTCAGAGAAAGTGGTTGGGGAGTGTAATGACATACTCTTAAGAGCGAAAAAAGACACACGTAGGATCAGAGGGAGGGGAGGTGGATGGGTCCAACAAACACAAGGCTTTCATCCAGGACACCGCTGTTCCCGTCCCATGCATTAACTGTTATTTCACGTTACAAACTGCTGTTCTTGTCCCGTGTTCACAACGTTAAGTTTCATTTTCACTTTACAAGTGTATCAATTTTAAGCCAAACCATGATGTTTTTTCCTAAACCTAACTAAGGGCCCTTTCACAAGCCAACATTTAGTCTGTTTTAAACAAACTCTGGTGCTGTTCAAACTCGGGTGCGGTTCGTGAACGCAGTAATCATACTCTAGTGCTGACCAAACAACTGGTCCTAGACCGCTTGCGAGAGGTGGTCTAACATGAGTGGGAGAGGATTGACCTGGACTTCTACAGAAGTCCGATGTTTGCTTGACATCTGGGCCGAAGAGAACATACAGAACATGGTAAATAAAGTCCTCAAAAATAGCTGTATAATATAATGATAATTATAGTCTTCACTCTGATTGGGACTAGCCAAAGGGACTGTGGCTTTTGAAAGCACCCTTAAGTGGTTTTGTAGCCTAAAACTAAGCAAGTGCTTTGTTTGAATTCACAACGTTAACGACCATAAAGTGACGCCTAAGGGATCCTGACAAAGCATCAGTAGGTGGTGAAGAGTTGGGATGAGATGTTCTTTGGGGATATAGCAGAAAGCTCCCGCATAAGATTTAAACTCTTTGACTGCAGCTTTCGGCAATAACGTCAAACATGCAGGGTTTTGTTGATTTTATGCCTCAGAATGCGTCATTCAATATTTGTGGTTTTAACAAGTCAATAAGACTGGCTCTAATTCCTGAACTGGATCTTTTAGAGTAGTTTAAATTGTTGACTCTGGTCTAATGGGTTTTGTTAGACCCATACAACGCTGGAAGAATCAGTGCAATAGTTTATATGAAAAATAAATAGACCGCTGGATAGAGCCCGCGCTGCTGGAGGAACCGCAAGGTATCGAATGAGAAAGACAGCTAAAGATATAAACAGAAAGGAGGGAGAGGAAGAACAGATTGAAAATGGTAAAAAGATGGAGAATGATCATGATGAGACAAAGGCCTCTTTATCGAAATAAGTCTTTTCTGTTTTAATGTTGCAGAAAAACACCCTTTTTTCAATCATTTTGTTTACATTTTTCAGCAGGAGTCCTGGTCACGTTTTCACATTTCCCCTTCAACGTGTTGGTCGTGTATTTGTGTGTGTTTCCCAAACAAGCCTGTGAAGGAGGTGACCCAGTTTCTGCAGCCAGGTTTCTGGGGTTTTCTGGGGTTTTGTTTTCTGACCACATGTGTGTGTGTGAGGTGGGAGGAGTTGACACTTGACAGATGTTATGTAGTTCACATAAACTCACACATGGAGAAAAACACACATAGATGTATGACTACATGCATGCACACATATACAGTTCACACTTACAATATTGATAGCTGGTGAACAAAATATGAGAAACAGTACTTCCATTACGATTAGTTTTTCTAGGTACTGCAAAGTCCTTCTTGTGTTAGTTCCGGTATTTTAACACTATTGAATCTTCATTCCATATTCCCTATTTATTTATGACCTAAAGTTTATCACGCTATATTTTTAAAAATGGTCTGTAACAATTAGGGTTGTCAAAGTTAACGCGATAATAAATATATATGTAACTTTAACACCACTTATTTCTTTAACACATTAACGCAACTCGCGATTTTTAGGTTGTAGCAGGGTCAGTTTCAAAGTGGAGTGAAGATCCTGGCATCATATAAAACTAAAAAACAATAAGGAATCCATCGGTACCAACCATGTCATACTAGATCGTAGCAAAGGAGGCTAAATAACGCTCCAAACTTACGCTAAATTTTGGCGAGGAAAAACTGGCATTGTCATTTTCAAAGAGGTTCCTTGACCTCTGACCTCAAGATATGTGAATGAAAATGGGTTCTATGGGTACCCACGAGTCTCCCCTTTACAGACATGCCAACTTTATGATAATCACATGCAGTTTAGGGCAAGTCATAGTCAAGTCAGCACACTGACACACTGACAGCTGTTGTTGCCTGTTGGGCTGCAGTTTGCCATGTTATGATTTGAGCATATTTTTTCTGCTAAATGCAGTACCTGTGAGGGTTTCAGGACAATATCTGTCATTGTTTTGTGTTGTTAATTGATTTCTAATGATAAATATATACATACGTTTGCAAAAAGCAGCATATAGAAACAAACTGATAAAAAAAAATGAAATATTAAAGTAAGATTTATGCAACTGGGCAAAACCTTCTCCAGCTGGAGGTTTTTTTCTGCCCTGTAGTCCTCTCACGTCTACTGTTATGATGATTTTGTCAAAGTTTTGTCTAAAAAGCAATGCAATTCTATTCAAACTGAAATATAACCTAAAACTCAGAAACTCTGGAGCATCCTGCCAGTGACTGGGATGTATTAAAACTCTACATGAGGTTAAAAGACATTTTACATTCTTGCAACTTAACCCATGTCTCAACACAAGAGCCTGATTTCATAGACGTTCTTTGTCTTTCCAAAGTAAAACAACACCAGCCTTGTTCAACTGTTGTTGTTCCAACACGGGATATTTCCAAGAAACATTTAACCATCTGCAGAAGAGTCCAGTATTGTGTTTGAACAAATCAAGAGGAGTTCTTCTTCTAGGAACGAGTGGAGAATAAATTCAGATCACATGGCAGCGCTTCATCCCGTCATAGATTAATAACAGCCTGTTTTCCGAATGCTGATCCAGGAAGCTTTTTGAGAGACAACTCCTTCACGATTGTTACGGCCAACGCAGATGATCTTACATATTATGCATACAGGGATTTACAAAACAGACAGACGGCCATGCAGCCAGGATAAATGGTAACATCTCAGTAACTGTAGAGATCCAGGATTATGCATTCATCCTGCAACTGTACTGCAATGACTTCTACAGCCAGATTATCTATGTCGGTGCTTTAAGGCATGCAGGGTGAATACAATTTATAATGAAACCGGAGCGAGGGGCTTGATTTTTCCAATTTTCTAGGGGGCGCTAGTGAGCCATTTTGCAACACCAAAGCCCGAGACCCTTAAAATATCAAATTTCTCACCGCGTCTGATAAGTGTGCCAAGTTTAACAACTTTTTGAGCATATTAAGGTCCTCAAAAATAAGAGGAAACCTTAGAGTTTCAATAGGGCCTTCGCTGGCCCAACTTTGTCAGTGCTCGGGCCCTAATTATTTTGTTGATTTTTGACCTGCTTATTCCTTTTCAGGGTCACAAAACTTACAACTCTTTTTGTAACATTGTAACTTTACAAACTCTTACAGCTGCACCATCTGCACACTAACCTAACGGAGTCGACTGTAGTCAACACACTGTCGCAAAAGATGACATTTCACCTACATGTAGTGTATGATTCAGGTAAAATGGGAGACAAAGGCACTACTAACTAGAGACCTACAATAGAGAACAGTTTGTGTATTAGGGTTGTGCCATTGGACGAATATATCGTCTATCAGCGATTGACTGAGTACGTTGCCAATTGTTTTTTTTGGGCGATGTTTGTCATTTTATTTTGCTAATTTAATGGTCTGCCTCAGAAGAAGGAGACGCTGAGCAGCAGAAACAGATACAGCGGGGTGAAACAACGTGCAGAGTCAAATTTAGTTCCTGACGGATAAATAAAGTTATTTTGATGAAACTTGAATTTCAACTTGACCATCAATGAACTATAAAATCCCTAACGTGTTGCAAAAAAACTTTTCTTTCCTTTGCTAGGACGTTTCAAATACATGCAGATTGCGAACGCCAACTCAATGAGAATTGCGTTTGTAATGCCATTTCCTTATTAAATCTGGCCCCTAGACTTCTTGTCTGTTGATAACAAAGATTAATATGAGCTCAGAGCGGTTTTCTGGTTTGGTTTGGTACATTGAACTCAACTTTAGAGACATCATTGTGAGTTCGTGACTTGGAGCAGTTTCTTCAAATTTAAAGGTTAATATCACATCCATCAATACAACTATTTCCATCCCACCAATGCCAAGTTACAGCAAGTCAATGAGTTTTGTCTGAGGACTTTTCTCATCAGCCTCTCTAGTCCGTTTTTATTCCTACTGGTTGGTGTGCGTTTCTGTTGAATGTCAAACACACAGGCTTCAAACTGTTGTGACAGGGATGGTCCAGACAACGATGCTATTACAGCAATGCCATATGTTTTTCACTCCTAATGGAAATCTATATCCACACCAAACCACACGTCATTAGGATATTTCAGAGAAAACTTTGAAACAAACAGCTTCAGGTTTTATCATCAAGTGGATTAAAGTACAAGTCTTACATTTAGTTGAAGCTCAGAAAATCTTTCAATGAGAGAGAAGGAAGGGGTTAAATGTCATATTGATGCAAGAAAAGAATGCAGCAGACTTGTTGTCGCAGAGAATGAAACTACCATCCTCTGAGTTATTTCCGGCTACTCTGCAGGCCAGATGCACACATACTATTGTATTAAAGTGATGATGTTATGCGAAAAGAATCTTTCGCCACATTTTGATCTGGGTTACTGTTCTGGTTTTAATGAATGTCAAATGGAAAAAAAAAAATTCTGATTTTCTCTAACAAGTAGATGCTGTAATATCCACGGTTGCAATGATGCAGAAAATACCTTGAATATGTTGTGTTTGAGGGTGAATTTGCTCAGAGAAATGGACATTTTGCACATTTACTTCAAAGTACATACCATAGATGTATATATAACTCTAATGCTGGGTTCAGGCTGGATGTAGAAGCGACGTGCTATGTCAGTCGTCGCGCGAGCAGAAGCCTTGCTGTTCACACCAGAAGCAAATTTCTCCGTGTCGGTCAACAAGCGTCTGCTTGTCTCTCTCACTCTGTTTAGACACAATCACAAACAGCAGCGACACTAGGCTGTTTCTAATAAATATGGTGGGTGGATTTTTAAATGTGATTGAGGGGGAGGGAATCGGGGAAGTTAAAACCCCGGGAGAACAGCAGGGAGACAGGGGACAGAAGTCAAAAGCGTGCGTGCGATACATATTTTATCATCTTATCAGAATCGGAACATTTATATCACATTTATTATATATAATTTATAGTAGATTATAAGTGTGTTTTCGTGCCAGATTCGCTCACAGTACCTGGTGAAAATAGACCAGGCAGGATCCCAAGCCGGTCTACATGGGCGCCATAAGGATGCCCGCAGCGCTTTTTCTGAAAATCGCTGCGTTTCTGCGTCCAGTGTGAAGCCGACGTAAGACTGATGTTTTCCTTTTAGAGTTAAAGGTTATGTTGAGAGTAACAACTGGGCATCTATTGTCACATTGCTGGTGAAGATAAGGTTTATGAGTATCTAATAAAATGAATATCTGGAATATAAAGATGATCAAACGTGTTATCATGCTTGTGTCATGCTTAGTTTTAGTATTTTTTTAGTCACCATAAATGTAAAACTAAAAAAACATCTCAGCTGATGTTAAACAGTGAGGAGCACAATTGTCCTTGACAAGGTTATTTGCAGCATTTAGTCACGAGCAGATAATTAGGTACTTTGAAAGGAGAGACAGGAGTGATTAATTTGGCCTCCTATCACACAGATAATGAACGCTCCAGGGGAAGATTCAAATGAGTGTCTGCAAATGCTGCTCCACACACACACACACACACACACACATGCACCGAGGATCAGATATGTCAGATCCAAACTACATCCTTCAGCAAATTTTGTATCTAACCAATGCAGTTGGTGCGTATACACCTAAATGTGAAAGATTGTTGCCATGCTTGGTGCTGCAGAATCTTTAATTTCTGCCTTCATTAACCTCCCAGCATGCTTCAGGCAGACAAAGAGAGAAGGAGGTAGGTAGGAAGGTGCAGAAACAGAGGAGGTGTTGAGTCTTCCTCTCAGTCGCCCCACTCGGCTGTCAGATTTCTGCTTCTCACATCCGTCGTCATTATTTCATTATAAGAGAAACCCGAGAGACACGCCGGCTGGCGAGACCATTTACACAGAATATTGCGCAGTAACTGCTCGCACCTATGAAAACAAACGTTATTACTCTGTGAGGACGTCACAGGAAACCAGAGGTGGGAAGAAACGGATTATGGTGTTACCGTAATCTCATTAAAAAATAATAACTCTTATCTCACTGTAATCTTTCACAGACATACTGTAAGAGGAAAAGGACAGATTCCAGGTACAGTATATACGGGGGGGGGGGGGGGGGGGCAGTAACTAAGTTATCTTAATATTACATATCATATGGTGCCATAAATATAATATAAGCTCACACCATGTACTTAAAATAATTCATTAAATAGTTCATAATAACTGAAAGGTGCAATGTGTAGGATATGACGGCATCTAGCGGCTCTAGCAACTGAAACTTCTGCCATATGCCAACTACGGTGGCTGAAGCGAAAACGTGAAAACGCGAAAACGTGAATGGCTCTATTTAGAGACAGTGTTGGTATGTCCGTTCTGGGCTATTGTAGGAACCTGGCGGCCAGCTCCGTGAAGAGGACCGTCTCCGTAACGGCTCATTCTAAGGTAACAAAAACACAAGGATTCTTATTTTCAGGTGATTATACATTAAAGAAAACATACTTATTAATATTATATTCTATTTCTGCCAATAGATCCCCCTAAATGCTACACACTGGTCCTTTAAGGTGATGAATTGTCTCAAAACGTCCTAACATACAAGGCTTGGAGGAGTTGAAAACAACACCTGATGGATATAGAAGGATGTATAGGCAGGAAAGAAAACTACATTTATTGTATATGATGAACAAAGCGGCTCTAAAATATACCAAAAGCTAAGTTAAGTCTTACATTAAGTATTCTATTTGAGTAAAGAAACATTTTATCTGTTATTAAAGCAACTCTTTTTTGTCGCTTACAATGAGTACAAATGTCAGAGGTGTGCAGGTTCAGTGTGTTTATTAGTACTGATAAAGGCTCCACAGTAACTGAACACAAAAGCATTTTACTCCATTTTCCCTTGAACTTTACTCAAATGTCAACATGAAACAAAGCTAATGCTTTTTTTGGCACTAGGACGTCTCAGTAATACAGAAAAAAGGTCACAAAAGAAATTGGCCAGAACCAACTTTGGCAATACTTCACCTATTAAAATGAAAAAGTAGATTTACCCCGATTGTTGGGGGCATTTCTGGAGTTAAGAGGGGAAACTTTTTGCTAAAAGGTCATATGCTTAAAGCTGTGATGGAACCTTTGACACCTAAACATACTCCGGCCTACTCTTGTGTCTTATTGCATATAGTTGACCATCAATTAATGGAAATGGAAAAAGCTACTTTTTTCTTCTTACCAAAAGTTCAAAGCTATCTATAGACAATACTTGTATAAACACAGACTACAAAAAACAATGCAAATAATAAAATATGTCCATTTTAAGACCATTCACAGCATATTCTGGGCCTTATCTGCAGCAATATTAAGATGTAAAGATTAGTTCTTCGCCCCAGCCAGGCACCACCCACCTATAGCTGAGGCTTCAAAAGATTCCTTCAGAAACTTATAAGTGATGCCACAGACACTATAAACACAGTCTATGAGTCAGCCACATGCATGCCATGCTGTTAGTTTAAAGAGATAGTTTGGGGTATTGTGAAGTGTGGTTGCATGAGGTATCCATAGTCAGTGTATTACCTATAGTAGATGACGGTCGACACAACCCCAGTTTGGAGAAGCCAGCAGGAGTTACAGCATGGAATCAAAGCAATGAACTGCTGCAGCAAAACATAATTTAGCCACCTAAAAGTAAGGCCCACCTAAAAAAATCAATATCAGTTTAAGTGCATGCTATATTTAGGATACTTCCACCACTTTACCTTGCCGTGAGACAGCTCTAGTCTATGTTTTCGAATGATTTTACATTTCACTACGCAGAACATGAGGGTTTTTTGTCTACCGCTGCCTCGATCAGTTAGTTTGTTTGTGTTATTTATGCGACTTTGATAAGTTCGGATTCAGCAAAGTCACACAATAGCCCAAACAAATTAACCTATCGAGGCAGCAATCCCCGTGTTCTGCGAGGTAAAATTAAATTTTTTTTTCAATGGAGTCTGGTGGCTTTAGAGAGCATAGACGGATACAACGACTTCAGTTCCCCGTCAGAAAGATAAAGCGGCAAACTGGGGGCATGCCAACCGTCATTTACTGTAGGTAATACACTGACTATGGATAAATACCTCATACAACCCCAAACTATCCCTTTAATGCTAAATGTTACACACTAATACATTATAGTGAGTAAGTATGCTCTACTATCTCTCTCTAGTACCTCCTGATGTACTGCTGAATGTCACCAGAAGTATCATCAAAACAAATCCCGTATATTTATTGCACATGGCAGTGACTGATTTTGAACTGCACCTGCTTTGACACAATCCATGTATGTTTATGAATTGTCTAAAGGCTCAAAAATCCTCCCTCAACACGTCCAAATCCTTGATGGCAGAAAGTGATGTATTGGGTGAGGGATCAGAGGTTTCTCCTGGATTCACCTGGTCAGCCAGGTTCATGGAAACAGCAGGTGATCCTGATAGTTTTTTCTGTATGGCTACAGTGTGTTCTTAAGAGTCGCAGGATTTCTGGGCAGCGGAGCAGCATTACCTTAACGGCTCCTCAGAGAGGGACGGTAAATCCCTGAACAGAGAGCGACACCAGAAACACAAGATGATCTTTCTGGCTGACTTGCTGAAAGCCAATAAGGTGTGTCAGTGTATGTATTATGTGTATTAAAGTCTTGTCCCGCAATAACGTAGCATAAAGAAATGTCTGTATTTTTATGAGACTTCATGATTGTGTGTGAATGTGTCTACAGTTATACTGCAGCGCGACTCTCCCTTTACATAATAACAAAAACAGAAAGTCTATAAATTTTGTGGAGACATCTGGTCAAATATCAAACCACATCTTCACTGACGGTTAGTGTATGTGTTCTTGCATTTTTATTCATCCTGTTCTTTATTCACCAGTGCCATCGTGTCACTGAGTGCATGAAAAGTGTGTGACATCCACTGTTTTGCATGCACAGTAGTTTGCCAAAGTGTGTGTGTGTCCCAGTTACTTCAACAACCCGTCAATCAGGCTTTGATTTTGCAGAACTAACTGGCCAGATTTCCACACGCCACCAGGGGATTTAGGACAAAGCATCACTGTCCAAGTGTCGTTATGTAACGGCTCCATCCTGTGGAAATTTTGCATTTTCACTTTTGCTTAATTTTCACCTTCACTTTAAAGCTGACATCATCCTCCAGCATGCTGAGGGAGTGATATGACCTTTATGTCTGCGGAAACCATTCAAAGCCTATTGTAGAATTTAGAAAAAAGAAATCTGTTGGCGTCACCTGGAAAATGAAAAAGGTTTTCTCTTTCTCCTGCGCTGCAAAAACGATCCATCTTGACAGGTCATTCAGTGTATTTCTACAAAAGTAAGGGAGGCACAATCTGCCAGAGGGGTGAGGTAATCTTAACTAAAGCAAACTGGCTTGTTTAAGCAATTTCCAAGTGATGTTATCTTGATACCTCTGGAGCGATATTATCTCTATTTCACAATGTCATCGCTTTTCAAAGAAAATTCCTAAAAGTGCATTGGGAACCAGTGAAATTATCTCACACGTTTTCACCTTTTTTTTAAGAAAGACAACAGTTTAAGATGGATGCTTTTTGCGGGGTGAAAAGTATACGTCCTCAGAGATTCGAGGTTTTCTTTTGACTGCAGTGATAATTTAATATCCTCCCCTGTCTCTTCATTTCCAAACTATTAGTAACTCATCTGTATCGAGGCCTGGAAGCTGGACAGACTTCTGTCCAACTCATTTCTCTTCCAACAATCACAACGTACAGGCGACCTCACACTGGCCTGGTTTCCAGCTACAGGTATCCTCAGTATCAAGTGTTTCATTTAATTCTATAATGAGGGTTAAGATTAAGGCACAAAAGTTCATAGCGCTTGTTGAATATCTTGTTCTTCAAAATACACACATGTCATTTTTATTTCACCTTCATCTCAGACAAACTGATGAGTCTGAACATGAGCTGTTAGCGAGCTGGACAGTTTTGGAGACTATCCATGCATGATTATGACAGATGTTGCATTTTATCTATCTGTCTCCTTCATTGTTGATGTGGATTTGACCAATTTAACCCTGTTGTAACTGCTGTTAGTGGGATACATTATAATGAAGGATTTCAAGGACAGAAAATGACCCACCACTTACAAATCTCCCTTGCAAATTCAGTGAAAGGCATGAATATATTAATTACATTTTTGGAAAAATTGGACACACAGGAGTGTGTGAGATTGGCTAAAGGGGTCGCTGTGGTTCAGGGAGAGAGTGGATCCTTTAGGATGGGTTAAATGGGTCACATTTCATGTATGTATATGACAATTAAACTTAAGTTTTGTTTAAAGCTGTTTCTGATGACAGGACCTGATTCGTCGGACAATGTCTGGAGTATCCAGAGTTTCCCTTTCACACATTAACACACACGTTCACAGCAGTGACAAACATCTGTAATAGCTCACACTGGAAACATTACAACAGTCGTCCAATAAGATCATATAGTTGAGATGCTTATGGAAAATCTTTAAATATATGGAATGGAAATCTCTGTGTGTTTAAGTTTGAGTGTTTAACTCATTAGCTTTCTTGTTCAGCGTCATCAAATCTCTGCGTTATAGTTTTGTTTGGACCTTGATGTTAATAATTAGCCTCAATCCTCAAACCAGCATTTTATCATCATATAGAGACAAACTCCAGTCAAGGTCTCTGTGTACAGTACATACAAATGGTTTTACCACATCATGTTCGGGGGAAGCGGTTTACTCCTACTGTAGTCCTTCGATTACATAATCAGGATCAGTTCTGGTTTGTGCACCGCCAACTGTACGCCTGTTTACTTGACCTGTAAACTTAGTAAACTGCCTTTTACTCTACTAGTTCTGTTTTGTTGTAAATTAACTTTAATACTCTGGATTGGGGAGGATAAGTGTTATAATATTTGATAACTGAACAGAGCTTACAAACAGAAAATAACCAAATGGGTGAAAACCGGAAAGTACGCCTACAGTAGCTTTACTCTTAGTTGTGGTTACGCAAGTGTAATAACCTTTATTTATGGGTGTTTGGGGTTTGTTTTGATGCTGAAGCACAGATGTACTGGTGCGCATCCAGTGGTGAAATTTATGGGCCTAGCCTGTCACTGTCTGACAGTGCTTTGGTTCAGGAGGATGTCTGTCTGTCTGTCAGAGCTCTGCTGTTTTGACATGAGAGAGATAAGATGTTGACCTGGATTCAAGTGTTTCTGATTATGCTGCAACACGGTAACGTGCCCGGCGGATAGACTCAACTCGTACCCAACAGGTTGCATGTTTGATTCCCCAACAAACGTGTCTACACACGTGATTACATATCCTTACACGTGGTCTTACTGTTTTGTTAACTTCGAACTGAACCAATCTAATGCAGGGCTCTAGTAGGTGAAACAATAAAAGTAAGTGTATTGAACCGTTCGGGACAGAACATTCGGTTTGGTCAACAACATCCTTTTGATATTCCCCTGTGTCTACAACTAGAAATTCTGGAGCGTGAGTTTCACCCAGATTTTTTTTGGCAGCGCCTGGTTTTTATGTGCGCGGTTTGAGAGTGCTGCATGTATAGCAGCGGAAAACTTTACGTTACCTTGTTCCAAAAATGAAGTGGTCTATAGCTAATTTTAAAAAGGAGAGAGAGGAGGAGGCTGGAGGGGAGGGAGAGACAACGAGAGGCTCCGACTCATTCACCACTGACGATGAAAGTGCAGGCAGGGAGAGACCCACCGAGCCAGTGTCACTGATTAATACCAGTGGAGGAAGATGTACTAAGATACTTTACTTATGTAAAAGTACCAATACCACAATTTAAAAAACACTCTGTTACAAGTAAAAGTCTTGCATTCAAAATCTTACTTAAGTAAAGAAGTATATAATCATGAGAATACAAAATGATACGATAAAGATGTATGTGAAATTTTCATGAGACTGAATGCAAATACTTCTTATTTCTGTTCCCTACTCAGAGTGTAACAGTCACCACTGCAGCTACTGGCGCGGCAGGACAGGTGTCCAGCTTTGATGAAGTAAATACGATATGGAACATTTGTGGGAGAAAAAAGGCTCAATGAAATGCAGCCACCGTTTTGTGGCAGGAGGCGAAATATCAGAACTTAATAAATTCAGCATTTAGCGGTTAGATTCTCACTCCATTAATTCACCTCATTAGCCAGTCATATCAAAGTAAATCTGTGGAAGGTATACGTTTTCAAACACAACCACCAGGGAGCTTTCCAGTGTAAACACTGTCTTCTCCTACTGACTATGGACCTGCTCCACCAGACCAGTTGGGAATAAAACGTCTCAGTTGCTCAGGGAGTGGAAACTGTTGTTCATTTTTTCTTCTCAACTGTGTCCAGGATGTAAATTAGTCACTTTCCAGCCACAAGCCTGATGCTCTAACTTCCAGACAACTGAGTTTACAGCACTTAGATTCAGTGATAGCTTAGACTAACCTCGGACTGATTCTTTAGTAGGGATGTCACAATACCAGAAATTTAGTAGTCGATACCAATATCACTGAAATTCCACGATTCTCGATACCGAATTCGATTCCATGATAAAAAACACTTTGAGCTAGTGTAAGGAAGTTAAACGGGGTATAATTCCATCTCTATTATCTATTTTATATTGCTCTGAAAACATTTCTTTCAAACAACTCTAAGATTACATTTGAACACATCATGATAACATAATTCTCCCAATACAAATTTTTACTGAATAGAGCTTGAATGCATCATAATTAACTCAATGCAACCTCCGTGAACGTTAGCCATTTAGCTCCGCAGGACTGTGCTGCCTACCAGCTAACAGCTAACATTACCTAGCTCTCATTCTTCCAATTGCAACACAGATTTGTTGTTGAATTGATGAGGTGTAGAATTTTGGCATCGACTTGGTCCCGAAGTATCGGTTCTCATGACATCCGTATTCTTTAGTGTAACATTCATATTGCAATTAGAGGTTTTGTATGATCAACTTGGATCTGCTCTGTTGGCCATAGTCAATAGCAGAAGACTTTGTTTATGCTTGAAAGCACCCGAATGTAAATTTGTGGAAGTACGAAGCAGGTTGTTTCTGAAAAAGATGGTAAATGGTAAATGGCATTTATATATAGCGCCTTTCTAGTCTTCCGACCACTCAAAGAGCTTTACACTACATGTCAATATTCACCCATTCACACATACATTCATGCACTGATGGCAGAGACTGTCATGCAAGGTGCCAACCTGCCCATCAGGATCTAATCTAAATGCTCATTCACACACCGATGGCACAGCCTTCAGGAGCAATTTGGGGTTAAGTATCTTGCTCAAGGAGACTTTGACATGTGACCGGTGGAGCCGGGAATCCAAACCGCCACTCTTCCGATTAGTGAACGACCCAAAGATGACGCAGACATGCTTCCAACCTTTCTCAGGAAAAACAGTGGTATTATTTTTGAATAATAAGAAATGATTTCTTGCTCCAGTAATTCAAAATATGTTTGATTTGAACAGCCATTGTGCAATATTTTTCAGTCAAAACATCCATCTGTGTTGGCAGACTATCAGAAATCCAGCCCTGGGACTCTTGCTTTTGATAAATATTGATATGCTTATTGCATTTGCTCACACTGACAGTGCCAATAACGTCCTATCCAATGTAAAATGTTTTGATTTTCTCACTTCAGATTCAACAACAGCCCAGCAACATGACACACTTTGCCTCTTCCAAGTTTTGCAAGGGGCTAATTTAAAACAACAACACCACCATCAGCTTTAAACTGTATGAACTGGCTTACAAGATGAAAAAGCCAGACTTGATTTAATTGGGACTTTACATCCCATGCTTTCTTATAAAACAAAGAATTACAATGTGTCAACACCGCAGCCTTGGGCCTTAACGCTTAACTGTTGCTCCCACTTCCTCCCTGGTTTGGATCTCGCTGTCACTCCATCCAGACGTGTCAACAGAACACACAGAGAAAACTGAAACCAGCTTTATCACACTTTTTCCTCTCCCGTGGAATTACATTTTGGCACTTTTGCAACCTCACAAAATTGGACCACACCGTGTCGTAGCCGGAGCACCATATTTCAAGTCAAAACTCTGAAGAGTGAAACCGGCACTGAAGCACGAGGCTACTGTGCTGGAAAACTGATCTCTCATTTAATGTTTTTTTCTTTCTTTTTCCCTTTTTTTTGTTTGCGGAGGGGCCCTGTAAATCATGTCCTTTATACCTCCGGCCGGGGGTTCACCGCCTTACCGCAGGGTGGGAGGAGAGCATGATGGGAAAAACATGATGGGATCTCACTTTAGTGGGTCAGAGAGAAGAAAAAGGGCAAAAAGAGACAGAGAGGCTGTGAAGGAGGGAGGAGGAGCTGTCTACACTGGATGAGAGAGACAGACAGCAGGGGGTAAAATATTGAAATACAGTCAGACGGAAGAAAAGATATAAAGACCGAAGAATATGAAGACATAAAACCAAAGTAACAGCAATAAAAAATCAGACTCCCTATTTCAGGACATTTTGAAGCAACCGACAAGGTTAAGACTCAATTCCATACAGAGCATAAAAACAGAATTAAAAGTAATAAATAATATAAATCCAGGATAGAAATGAAAGGCCTCTTCACTTATTAAAATCATTAAAGACATTTTTTTAAGCTAAAATGTCAAAAATAGCTGCATTTAGCCTCTCAAATGTTAATACTTGAGTCTCTAGTTTAGTATCTTCTCCAGACACTCTATTAGTTAAAGCACATGACAGTCCTTTCAACCACACAACAGAGTTTTTGCACCCCGTCATAAGCAACAATGAAGAGGTTGAAAGGCAGATATAATTGCTGTGCAGGTGCTGGAGATACAGTACACAGAAATCTCCCACCCAAGTATTCCAGTCTCACCCACAGGAAACCAGTCTTTTAAATAAGATGACCTTCGGTGCTATGTATCACGTCACTTGAATACCCAGACTTAAAGTAAATGTTTCCTCTTAACCTGTGACCATGCCTCATTAAAACCATAAGAGTGCTCCATTTTAAAGGGGCCCATCGAAAAGAACTACTGTGACCTAATTTGGCGGCCCAACCACTTTTGAAAGCTGCACCAGAGAAGAGTTTTATGTACAAATACACCAATCCTGGGTGAGTCCTTACCGCAGCAGCACCGGTTCGAATCCGACCCACGGCCTTTTGCGGCGAGTAAAAAATAATCTTTAAAAAAAGAAGATAAGAGTTTTTCAAACTGTGAGGTGTGCCTCTCCTGGGGGGCACGAGAGAGGTCCTTCAATTAAGGTACTTCAAAACAATTAGCGCCCAATGGCTGCAAAAATCACACTCCTCTCAGTACCTCAGTCAAATTTGAACAAACGAACATGATATAAATATATTTACATTCAGTGTGATTCACACTTCCCGAGGATATCCTTATCTTCGATGTCCGTCACGATTAAACATCCCTAAATCCGCTCACAAATAATAGAAAACATACGCTACTTATAACTCCAGAAGTTGCCTAAGAATCATTGCGTTTTTTTAAGATGTCTTCAGTATCAAAGTCGGTCGATAGTTGTCGGTACATCATTGGTTACATTGCAAACAGGAACTACTAATATATAATTCGGCGTACTTTTAATGGTGCCAAAAGACTAAGAGGCTAAAAGTACTGACTCAAGCTGTAGCCCACTGCATAACTCACTGAATCCATGGCAACATCATACATTATACTTGCTTTTTATATCAAAGCATTATGGGAACTGGTTCATACCTTAATTGCCAAGGTATGAACACGTTGTAACCTAACCTAAAAAATGAGACTGTAAGCTGCTCTTAATTTGAAGAACCTTTATTTTCTTCAACTCCACTTAGTGCATCGGTAGTGCGAGCACAAGCGCGAGCAACAGGACGCTGACTGTCACTGACTTAGGGGCCACTGGTGTCACTGTTAACAAGCGATTTCTGATTCTTACAGAGAGTCCCTTTAATATACTTATATTGCCAAAAACCACAACGTCTCAATGGGCTTCACAGGCCCACATTAGCTACCAAAAAGTCTTAAACCATAAGGAAAAATGGGCTAACTATTATCCTTTCTACTCCAGTAGCCTATTTCCCCAAAGTGAAATCTGGCAAAGGTCATGGACACTCAAATCTAAACGACAGTGATGGCTCACTCACCAGCATTAGATCTTCTCCTCCACATGACCCCTCTCTGCCATTTGGAGTTGCCCATGTGCAAATGTGCTTTGTGCAGCTTTTTAAAAGCCTTTCTTCGAAAACTGAACAATGCAATCCAGGTGCCAACTGCTCAGCCAGTCCCAATGAAAGACACGAGAACGACTGAGGGGGAGCGAGAACAGCAGCCTCAGCAGCCGTGATTTCCTCAAGTTGAATTTGTGTTTTAATACTCTGTGGTCACCTAATACCCTGGACCAGAGCTGTTCATCCATAATTCTCAGATATAAACCGCCTTGGTCTCGACATCTAATACTGGCTTGTCTGACTGTGGTGGGTTTGGATGATTGATGGCACAAACATTCAATAAAGTCAGTTACAGTACAAACAGTCTGCTTCTGTGGAGTCAAACGGTAGGACTCAGATAATGTATCATCACAGGGTTGAGGCAGGTCAGACCGATTATGTGATTGAGTTCCTCTACAACCAACATTAACCCCTCGAGACCCGATCCTGACCAGCTTTACTGTCTTTACAGAGGATATAGCAGGTTCAGTTTTAAAGCTAGAGTGAGTACATATATCATATAAAACTAGAAAACGTAAGGAATCCATTGGTGACAACTATATCATGTTAGCTTGTCGGGAAGGAGGCAAAATAACGCTCCAAAGTTAGGCTGGTTTTTGGCGAGGAAAAACTGGCATGGCCATTTTCAAAGGGGCCCCATGACCTCTGACCTCAAGATATGTGAATGAAAACTTACAGTATAAATGTGTTATTTTCTCCTTTTCTAAAAATGGTGTATTTGAATATTTATGCCTACTGGGGTCCCTAAACAGTCTTGGAATTGCATAAATTGGGTATCACTGTAAAGCTGAGACTCTTGTGGATCCAATGAGCCCAACTGTATTCAACCTGTATTCAAAACTTGACCTCACTATATTAAATGACCTGTAGTGACCTCCAGGATAAGCACAGCCATTAATTCATGTTTATTTATGACTAGAAAAACTTGACACACAGTGCTGAGCTGCATCTCAAATTAATCTTCAGGTTCCCAGCTTTCAGATGATGTACACCACTTCTATGTGACATCTACTGTTGACCTGCTATCTCCCCCTAAAGACCCCCTAAAAAAGACAAAAATGGGATTATTGCTGGTCTCAGAGGGTTAAAAGAAGCCAATATTAAGGCCTACATGGGTGAAATCAGCAGCATATTTACAGTGGAAGTACAAAATATTAATTCAACGTTGAATAAAGAAACACAACAGCAATCACAGAAAACGTTATACTAGCATAAACACTATTTAAGCTCCAGCCAAAAACTGGAGTGAGCCACTTTCACCATTGGCCTGCTTTCTGCTCCGAACTGCAGCTTCCATTAGAGGGGACACACACACATACACACAAGTTATCCAGAAACGTGCAAATGAATGCACATGCTCACAGATTGCTCCCACACAGTGGAGGAAATTATTCCCGGAAAGCAGGGGGTGATTATTGCTCTAACAAGGCCCCGGGGATACACTGAGTGGAGGTAAGGGGAGAGAAGAGTGTGAAAACGGTTGAATGCTAAGACCAGGTGTGTGTGTGTGTGTGTGTGTGTGTGTGTGTGTGTGTGTGTGAGGGAAAGTAAGAGAGACAGGGAGAGAGTGACTGATTCATGATGAATGGCATGTGACTGTACTTGTTTTATTTACTGTGTGCAAGCTTTTACGTGAACCACTGCATGCATGTGTATGAATGTGTGTGTGTGTGTGCGTGAGTGTATTTTATTGCACATTACATGACTCGACCTCTTTCTGTGTCCACGTGCGCACGTCTGTTTATCAGTATTTCCAGATCCACTGTGATCAGTCGTGCCAAACCTCTCTGAAGCGAAGCCAGAGTTAAAAACAATGACCTCACATTCTGTCGCCATAGCAACGCTGGCCATCACCCCAAGAACAACAAACTGTCTGTTGTTTTGTTTACAGGCTGACCGGTCCTTTGGGTTGACAAGTGGTGGCCCCTCGGTGGCCTTCAGCATCTTGATATTCACCCGGTCACTGAAATCAATGTGTTCAGCTCTACTTCCAGTTTCTGTTAGAAAGTTCAACGATGTTAGCTGGCAACAAAGTCCATCCAGTCCAGCTTGTAAACCAGTTTTTGGATAATATTTCTTGGCAATAAAAGTTTGTGCCTGCATATAAAAAGGATGGAATCTGTTTCACAACCTTTATAGATATGAAACACCGGTGGGGTTAGCGGGTGCAGCCAAGTATAGACCCTTTTGTGCCGACGTCATGATGACGTCAGCTGGAGGCAAAACAAAGGTAAGACTTTAGGTGAACACGAATCACCTCAGAGTAATGAGCTAAAGTTACACTTCGAAAATGTCATCTTGCTGTGTTGTTGGGTGCCAGAATCTAAAGGAGTATGGCTCCAACTTTAAATTTTATCGCATACCTTTGAGATGACAAACGAGCTACAATCTCGGTGAAGCGTTTCAGAGATGGAGAGCAAATGCTGCTAATAGTTTAGTTTAGCTTTGCCTTCAGCTAACCTCAGCCGTCACTGCTGGTGCTGGTCACCGCAGCGGTGAGGTCACCGCTCATGCAGAAGGCTAAGCTATTAGAGAGACGGAGAGAAAATGTTGCTAATGGTTTAGCCTTCTGCTAACAGTAGCCACAGCCCTGAGCCTTTGGCTGCGGTTAGCAGAAGCTAAACTGTTACAGTGGAAACCGCTTGTGGTGATCACGGTTACAGTGATCAACCACTTTTATGGATCAAAAAGTTTGGGACAGAATCATACCTATACAAACGCTGTTTAAATAATTTGCTTATAGTAATCAGGTTGTCTGCTTAGAGTGCTCAACTTGGGTCTTTTCATGCATGAATACATATGGAAAATCATTTTAAAACTACGTTAGACTAACGTTAGTTGAATTTTTGTTTTGTTTTTTACTTTACACCTGTGATTCTTTGCCACGCAGACCGTCTGCTTTCGGGCTGGATACCTGAGGCTGGCATATTGAAATAATGACGGGAAAATGAAAATCATTTTCTCTGAATAAAAAATCAATGTGCATGGGGAAAGCACCTGAGGTCGAAGTCGCTCTCGTCACGTAATGCCCCCAAAGTGAAACTCTGCCGACCGGTTCATCGGCACCGCAGCGCTGGCAGCTCGTGCAGGCCAGCGCCCGTCTCCCTCCATGCCGCTACCGGGTGAGAGAACGAGGAGCCCCGGCAAAGGTACGACGTTCTGCATGCACGCTCCCGCTGCAAAGCCAGCCAAAGACGGCAATGCCTCACCCTCAGTGAGGGAAAAGAGCCAATAAATAGCGAAGCGGTCCGTTTAGTTACTTTGTATTCATGTAATAAATATACAAATATCAATTAGAGGTTATCTGCATGAGAAATGATGCATAACAACAACAAATTTGGTTTTATAGTGATCAATTTGACCCGGACAGACGTGATCACTATAAGCGGCTTCCACTGTAGCAACATTTACTCTCCATCTCTGAAACGCCGATATTGTAAGACTGTTTTTGAATGAATTTTTTTGGGTTGCTTTGCAGTGTAGGCAGCTGTTGCCAACTTTTTCTACAGGAAAGTTATAGGCATCCAAAGATTTATACGCCCTCAGTTCCTCTTTACTATGCTGCTTGATTTCTCTATCAGGCGTGTACATTGTGTCAGCGTGTAGGGGTCAGCCAATCTGGTCCCGCTGGTTATTGTTAACTTCCTCCAGTAACCCTCACGGTCTCAAAGAGTGACTGTATATATTCAGAGAAACTCGTATTTGCTTCAGCCATTGTTTAAAAAACAATCCAACAAAACGTACTAGCTAGCGTTTGCTAACATGTTAAGATAATTATTCTGCCTCCACTTAGGCTCGTCCACAATAATACGTCATCATGTTTACTAGGAGAAAAGGGGTTTCTTGTACTGCCTGAGTTTTGAATTATGTAAGAAGCACCACGAGCAGCACTCTACAAAAACCAACATTTGAACAGACTTTTATTTTGCCAAAGGTTGTTTCCAATTCAGACACTTCATCAGTTCAGGTCAGATCAGTTCATATTGGCTCTGAACCTCCCAGTGCCGTAAGAGTGTTACGAATAACTGTAGGAAATGCAGGTTACTCAGGACACTTCATTTTCAATATTCATCCCAATCAGCCGATTAACACTAATTAGATATTTGCTTAAATTTAGGAAGTGAGTGGTGAAGCAAGAGAGGGAGAGAGCAGCCGCAATAGGAGTTATAAACACCAGCCCAAGCAGGAGAAGTTAACAGTGTGTGGTTTGTCTGTTCTGGAAACATGGCGGTGCAACATGGCGGACTCCGTGAAGAGGACCCGCTTCCTATGTAGATATTAACGACTCTTATTCTCAGGTGATTATACACTAAAGAAAACATAGTTATGAATATCATATTCCATTTCTGCTTCTGATCCTCCGAAATATTACACAATGTTCCTATAATGCTTCAACGAAATTATTTTTTTCATTTAAGAAGCATTATGTCTCAGATGAACACAACCATTATACTGAACTCCAGACTACAGCCAGATGTAGAGATATGGTATTTACCCCTTCAATGCACACATCATCGTTATTACCCCTGAAATATATAGGAAGCCGACAGTGCTGCCAGCTTCCAACCACATTACGTACCCACATCCTCAACTCCAACTGCAGTTAACTGCAGTTATAGCAGACACGTGCCGCAGCAGTCTGGCCTCTTTGGCCAGAGGCCCTGGCGGTGTTTCCTGACCTATATTCCTCTCCCCAGGTCTTTACAGCTTCCTTTTAAACAACATACGACTGGTCACTTTCCTACACAAACACGCCATCATCTCAGACCGGTTCCAGCGTGTTTTTAAAACCTGCCTTTACGTTTCCAGTCATATGCTGAAAACATAAAGCAAAATATAGGCCATCGTTCACATGTGAAGTTATGGAGGCGATAATGAAATAACACAAGCTGAGGCCGTGGATAGTGTATGAGAGTCTGTCACGCGTCTCTCTGGATCAACAACAGTTCCCAAACAATAACAGGGGATAAGGCAGGAAATGTGACTTCAGTGTACAGATTCAACATTCACTCACATTCAGGCAGCAAGGTATCAAATATTTATATATTTAGGTTGAAGAATGGCTGAGAAATTAGACATGTCAACGGTTTACCATTAATCAGTTAACCACCGAGAACATTTTTGACCAGTTATGCATGTCGGACTGTAGGTTAATTTATGGCCTATGTGTTGATTCAACATGTTAACCAATGGAGCTGTTCAGACAGGACGCACCGCTGCAAGCTCCGAGTCCAAGGCGCCAGGTGATAAATGAGAAGGCTATTGTAAACATTTCAATACAGAACCGATGCATCATCTGATTGTCTCTTCTGATCGGCCTTTATAGAAACCACCAATCAAACTATTTAGAACAAATCAGCTGATCGGTGGCCGGTCGATCGCAGCACCCGTGACCTGATCAAAATGTGACAATAAATTGACTTTAAAATTGGATGGATATAGCGCTTCGAAAATGAGGCGCCAAAGCTTATTGGGTCAATGGAGTGCCAGAGTAAAAGAAAAGGTTTTCTTCTTAAAAATGAACCGGTTAGTTACCGGTTGATGGGCGTCAGGCTATCGAAAGCATAATTAACCGAAACTGACATACCTACATATGATAAAATAAATATAGTGTTTTCAAAGTCAAGAATGAAATGTGAAGATCAACTTTTAAGATGAAAAGTTCCAAAAGTGCTCAGAATAATGGAGCTGATGAACAAGTTCAAACGTTGACAGCTCGATGACAACTGAGCAAACTTGAAGGGCAAATTTGCAAAAGGATTGCGCGGCTTTTTCGGCCGCTAGACCTGTACAGATAAGACAATAAGAAACCATAAGCAACCGCAGCGGTAAAATGCACCCCTAACTGTGCTGCCAAGCAAATAGTGTCTCGGTGCTCTTGTGATATTTAAATGAGGTAATATGCAGACATTTGGAACAAAATTGGCCCTTTTCTATGCAAATGAGCCTCATTGCAAAAACCGTCCAACTCACAAAGATCAGTACTAATATCCACACACATGTTATAGTGAAATTATTGGCGTCTTCAGAGAGTTGGTGGTAACTGAAGCAAATCTATAAGGCGTTTCTCTCTGTCATGTTTAAACTCCTAGCCTGAAGTTTTGAGGAACGCCTCTGCATTTCATTGGTCAGGACCTGTAGCTGGTGGTCTGAAAAATTTAGCTTTTTCTCTCTGCCATTGTTCTACTGTGTTCAAACTTTATGGCCGTGTTTGCACTGTAATATCATTAGGGCAATATATTTTGTCAATCGGACCTTGAGACGGGGAAGATTGCGGTGGTAAGTGATGCGCAATTCATGGTGCTATCAACGGCTGCAATCCATCCTTTGTGAGTTCACCCCTCAGTGTGTAACTGGACCTTGAGAGGAGACTGTTTTGTCTACTGGCAGGTCTACCAGTCTAAATGTCATTAAAATACCTACTACTACTATTACTACTCATAATAACTTGATTGATCCCCGTGGGGCAATTCAGCAATTCAAGGGTCGGAGGTCTGCAACAGAGCACCAGACCAGGATTTGGTTGGGATTGAGGGGCTTGATCCAGGATGCTGCAGCAGTGTCCTCATGAATTAAGCCAGCAGTACTCTGTGTCCCAGGACCAAAAGTGAAAACCACCCACTTCAGCCCCCGTTGCTCAAGCTGCTTCCTTCTCTCATTTTGGGAGTTAACTTTCCCTTTTCAAATGCCACTGACTGAAAGCAGACTGGACTCTGAAGTCTAAACTATAAATTCTGGAAATTGAGAGAAGTAGATTTAGGGCGACTGCTCTGTGTGTGTGTAGGTGTGTTAGTTTGTGTTTGTAAGAAACGTGACCAGATGGAAATCATTAGATGTGGGCTGATTCAGCATCCTGGCACATATTTGTGTTTGCACGTACGTGTGTGTGTGGAGTGTTGTCTGCCACCTCCAGGTTCAGTAAGTCAAGCACCACACCCCCGACCTCCACACACACAAATACCCTCCATAACCTGGCTCTGAGATTAAAGACTCACAACACAGAATCTGGGAGAAAACTGCAGCTGCTAGTCACACATCACACACTGTAAAACACTCAGGAGACACTGCATCGTCTGTTCATGTCCAGCCTGAACCAGAGTTTTCTACAGAACAAGTGTTTGTGGTCACATTTGCCGTAAATTCTTGCCTGTAGCGATGTTTGTTTTTGTGAGTTTGTTTACTTCTTGTGTTTATTTGTATAAAAAGTGTGAGGAGGACTGCAAGACATTACAGCCAAAACGATGATAATCTGTTGTAAATTTAATGCACTGCTTTTTGCATTGCTGTGGGCCTCACTTTGAATATAAAAATGTAGTTTGTTGTGGTAACAGCTGTACAAAGTTAAGAGTTTTTTGTAAAAAATACACCTGCCTCAACATCCTAAAGTCATACTGTACAGTCAGCAGCTGACACGCAACCTTTGTTATGCAATAAATGACTATGTCACATTGATCTAAGACTGTCCCGAATACCATTTTTTGGGGCTTCGGAGCTTTGGTAGTAAGCAACAGCGAATATTCTAAGCTTCGGCCAGGTGGGTGGTGGAGGCTCAACCTGCAGCGCACTCCTCCGACACAAGCAACGGCGGCGAGGGCTCTGACTTGGCTCATCTCCATAACATGACTCGGGAAGGACTCAGCCAGAGATTTCTCTGCTCTCGGCTGAGAGAGATGGCATAACGCTGCAACTTGTGTCCCTCGATTCAATTAAAGGCTTTCATTTTTAAGAATTCTGTTATTCTATAGTATTGTTGTTCAATAAAAAACATTTTCCCAAAAGGTTTGGTGTGTTTAATGCATGTTTGTAATCCTAAAGGGGTTAAAAAAAAAATTTAAAAAAATATCCCAATCCCAAAATTGGAAACCGAATACAAACGAACGAATATCTGAATAGTCGAATATTCGGGTGTTGCCCTACTTTGCTCTGTCTAAAGCCGCCTACACATGATCAGTGGTAAAATCACTCTGCGCTGGTTCTGCCATTGTTTTCCAATGGGGAGAGCGGTGCCGGCGGACTAGGTGGAAGCACTACCCTTGGCGTGGCGTACAGCTCGAAATTGCCACTAAGCGCTGCGCTCAAAGTAAAAATGATTTTCACTTTGACCTCAGTTGCTGCTGACCTTGCAGAGCACAACCAATGCAATAACAGCTACAACTGTTATTGTGGCCTAGAGACAGTGAAGTAGCTTCCTTGTGCACTTTTTGAACACATATTATACCTGTGACGTGGTTTGCCTCTGCAAGACTCTGCACCCTACCTCGTGGTGAGCGAAGAGCAAATCATGTGAAGGCGGCTTATCTTTCGATTTTCACAATGTAGTTCACATGTACAACTCTTTTTGGGAATCAACTTTGAAATCTAAAATGCTGGGAGTGTCCATTGCATCACCACCAAAGAGATTTCCAAATAAGTTGTGCAACTGCATTTCGATGTAGAAAGACTAGTCAATTAATCAATCAAGAGAAAATGTATCTGCAACTAGAGTTTTTTGCTTTTACTTTTCTCTATTTGTACTTCATTGTGAATTGAGGTTTCAGGTCAGACAAAAAGAGCAAGTTTAAGACTTCATTTCGTGCTCTTGGAGACTGTTAAAGGTATCTTTTCTTATTTTTGGAAATTTTTAGACAAAAAAGAAACTGGTTAATCAAGAAAATAAAATAAAAATAATAATTAACAATGACTAAATGAAGTGAACTGCTGCCAGGATGGTCGAAAATTAAAAAAAAAAAAATCTGTGGTGCAGTTCTGTTCTTCAATGCTGAAGTAAATGAAATAAATCACTGATTGTGTCCTGTAATAATCCAGGTTCATTAGTAATATATACACCTTTTTGAAGGTGTAAGGTGTCTGCTAAATCCTGACCCAGTTCTATCAAACACAATGTGTGTTTATATCTTAAAGCCTATTATTCCTCGAGATTTTGTTGGATGAAACCTCAACTCGGCCGACTTTATGAAGCCTTAAAAAACACATCAAAGGAGTTATGTAAATTGACTGTGACACAGGCAGTATAACCTCCTACGTGAGTTAAAAAGCAGCGCTGGGATTGGATCTAGCAGCTCAGCTGCAATTCAAAAACGTGACCAAGAGACGTTAGAGAATTCTAGAAATACACTATTAGCCTCATTAGTCATATTTGCAGGTATAGAGATATACAGTATCACACTGGGAAATGACACCCTACCCATGGAGCTGCACAGGACCCCTGGCAGCGCATGCAGAACTGCTGAACACATTAGCCAGTTAATGGGCTACTTAAAAAGAGGAGGAGAGAGAGGAGGAGGAGAGTGGAGGAAGGAGAGCCAAAGTCAAAGGGCATGAAGGGGGCAGGGAAGTCACTGACAAGCAGATAGAAAGAAAAGTGAAGAGGGGGAGTGGAGCAAGAGGGGGGAGGAGGGGTAAGAAAGGAGGGAAAGAGAGGGGTGAACCTCCTGGAGGACATAAATAGGAGAAAGAGGACTTGGAGGCTCGCAGTCACTCTTCTCGACAGCCACATCCAGCGCTCTCCTCTCCCCTTCTCCTCACCTCCAGCCTCTCTCCTCTCCACTCATCTGCTGCAGCCCTCCATTCATCTGGAACCCTGAGCAAAACCAGTGAGTAGCTTCTGCACCACATCTCCATCCTGTCGCCACATGACAGCACAGAGAGCCTTACACTCATGCAAATGTTATATAGGGCTACCCAAGTATACATGTATAATTAGTGCCAATTATTTCTGCAACAGGGAATTGTATGCAATCATCACAAACTCAGATAGTGTTAGCAAACACGTGTTGGACTCGTGTGGATTTAACAGATTTTATATGGATGCAGTGTGTTATATTTAGGAGGAATTGGTGTTGCAGTGAAATGCAAATGTCTGCTCTACTTTTGTGACAATATGTAAATTGCATAGCATCCACTTTCATTTAATAAAAAATGATTAGATTAAGAGCAAATCTTTGTAAAAATAGCAAGTCCATGCATCTATAAACTATGCATTAAGCAGAATTTGATATATTAAGTGGTCTACTTGATTATGCAAACTGCACATCACTCTATTTGAATGTGATTCATGTATATACCTCTTAGAGGCAAAGATGTGCTGCTATGATGTGCTTCATAGAAAATGAATGTCCCACATGGGAACATTTAGCTCCCCATTAATCAGGAACTGTCCACAAGACTTTTTAATCATACTGTTAAAAGAGAAAACTAGTCAAGAGCCAGTGAAAGAGTTCAGGGAGGTTGCAGGATGAGCTCCATGTAGCTGCTGAGGATGATATGACGAGATATCCAAAGTTAGAGAAAGTCAGCTTTACTCTTTGAGGCAGAAATGTGCAGCTCACCAGACTGTAACTACAACAAACACCAAACTTTCACCAATTGCACCTAAATTAACGCAAGAGCTCCATCTGCCAATCCCACACTGCTTAAATGAGTTAACAAGTCTAAACAGCGGAAAAACAGTTGAGAGCGTTTTAAGTGAGTGACTCACATGAACCACTTGTTAAACTCGACGCTGATGCTGCAGCCAGACGCTTTGCCCTTTCAACACTACTCTTTGTCAGTCTTGTCATGTACAAGATCTGACAGGACAACTGATGTCAAAATGAGTGGAGAATGTGTACATAGAAATACTCTTTGGCAGACTAAAATAGTTGAATCCTTAGAATAAATGTTTATGGTAGCAGTTGGTAAAGTACCCTAAATCAGACCTCTTGGAGTGTAGCTACAGCAGAGCAGAAAGTATGAAAAAGTGTGTAGTATAGGGCTGGGTGATATGGCTTGTAAATAATATCTCGATACTTTTAGGCTATATCGCGATATACAATATATATATGACCTATAACCAATAAATTATTGAGAGTTATT
The DNA here is from genome assembly GCF_043250625.1 of Sebastes fasciatus. Taxonomy (NCBI): domain Eukaryota; kingdom Metazoa; phylum Chordata; class Actinopteri; order Perciformes; family Sebastidae; genus Sebastes; species Sebastes fasciatus. The sequence continues at coordinate 27,781,454 of NC_133804.1, forward strand.
CAATTTCGATATTAACCGGCGCAGCTTTTCTAGCCTTTACAGCTCTGGTTTAGCGGCCCAGGAAACTCACAGACCAAGTGCATGCATTGTAGATCTTCTCACGTGATGCTACTCAGCCAATAAAATCTGTGCATTCTGATGCACGGGAGAGACGAGACAAGAGACAACAATCGGAGGAATAAGTGGCGTGCAAAAACAGAGCTTTTTTATCCAGAATGGACAGACTCTTGCAAGTTCATTCTTCCCACGGGCAGTTCAAATTCCGGTATGTCTCATGTGATCAGAGACCGTGGTGATTATTAAAAGCGGTAACATCTTTTTTTAAGTGGAGGCTGGCATCTTCCATCACCTTTTCCGACCTCAACACGTATAAACTCGCTTTGGCGCTTCACTTCTTCTCGCTCCAGGCTCTTTCCCTGTTCCCTGCTTCCCTCTATATACCAAAGGAGTGCGTCTGTGGGAGAGAAGTGAAACGCCAAAGCTAGTCTCATAAAAAAACGTCAATATTTACACTCAATGTTGGCGATATAGTCATCTACCACATCTGACGTAGAACAAGCTGCAATACATCAGGTATATTCGATATATCGTCCACACCTATGGGGCGATTACACCTGTACACATTTGCAGCTGGATGACTCAGCTTGATAGAAAAGTTACTGACTTGTCTCCTTTCTTTGTTCTCCCCTTCAGGTCCTTCATCCTCCCCCAAATCAGCCCTCATCATCATGGACAACACAACGAACATCCTCTCCATCTCTGAGGCACTCTACCACCTGATGGTCGTGATGCTGACACTTGGTCAAAGCGTTCATTCGATGCCTGTTCCTACTGACGTCCCCATGTGCACAGCCTCAGAACCGGCCCAGTACAAGCTAACGTTTTCCGGCAAGTGGACGCGGGCAGCTTTCCCGAAACAGTTTCCTGTCTACCGTCCCCCTGCACAGTGGTCAAACCTCATTGGTAAGTGCACATCAAGCTGGTGTCAAAACTGTATTCTCATTGGTCACAGTATTGGCAGCAGGTGTATAACAGTATACTGGGTGAGTAACAGGTAGCTAATGTAGAAAACTACCTTCAGAGAATACCCTGATAGATCAGTATACAGGAAGTTAATGACAAATGTTTCTTCCCATTGAATGTCACCGATTGTTGTGTCAATACAGGTGAAATCTCAATAATCCACCTAAAACATTAACTATCAACAAATAAGAAATAAAACCGTTCTTTTTATATCCTTTTGCAGAGATATAAACTGACTAATGCAGTTAATATATATATACTGTATATCTCTTCTGACTGCAGACTGATACCTGCTGCAACCACTAACTTCATTTCCCTCTCTGTCTGCTCTTAGGGGTGACCCACAGCTCTGACTACCACATGTGGCAGCGTAATAGCTTTGCCAGCAATGGACTGAGGGAGTTTGCGGAGAAAGGCGAGGCCTGGATGCTCATGAAGGAAGTAGAGGCGGCCGGCGAACGCATCCAGAGTGTTTATGGGATCCTCTCCGCTCCCGCTGTTGCGGGAGGCACAGGCCAGACGAACACCGAGTTTGAGGTCTTCGCCAGGCACTCTTATGTAAGTCTCTAAACACCTGGTTTCCTTCAGTCTGGGTCGGGGCATTGAGGTCTTCAATGTGGTTCAATATGTACAACAAGGTGATGCTTTCTTTAAGGTCAGAGGGCTAAAGTATTTCTTAAAAATGTTGCCAATCATACAGTTGGTCTTATTGGACCATAGAGAGTTTTTTCCTTATATTCATGTGTAGCTTTAGCCATCATTCTTATCAACATAATAATATTTTACTAACAATAGACACGGTCTTACAACGAAGTGCACAGATCATGCAGATTTCCAGTTTGACCGTTTCATAAACAGATTATTTAGAAGTGAAAATGGAAGTCTTTGTAAGAATTATTATATTGTTGTAAGAATCCATTGCACCTTACAGAGGTCCTCATTGGTACAACTTTGACCCACAATACTAGTTGAGCAGTGTACAGTTATTATGGACATTTTGGGTGCATTAACTGTTGTTTAACTTCCAGGTAAGTATTTCACATACCTGGGTTAAAGTAGATCAGGAGTGTGGTTACCCCTGTGAGTTCTATTGTGAATGTATTTCCATTGAGGTTGTTGCATGTCTCAGCACTACAATTGTGAGTAACAACAGCCAAAACTATAAAAATAAGACCAGGGTTGTTAAATAAACTTAAATTACCTAACATTTTTATTTAATGCACCAAGTGTCTTTTTAGCCAAGTAATAAATTGGCACACTTCTGCTAACAGTTGATCATAAAAAGCATTAGATATTAAGAAAGAGCCACATTGTGCCTTTTTAAGTAGGTTGATGCAGCAAAACAGTTAATGCTACTATAAAACCAGCTCCAGACTGTTTTTTTCCATATGCTGCACCCTAAAGAGAGCTTCCGAAATGTAACAAGCTTAATTTATGTCTCTATAAATTATGTAAAACCCTGCAGGATTTGGCTGTTAATCTTCCTACTGATGAGTCTCTGGGTAGGTCATTAAGTCGGGGACACGTCTGACCAAACACAATGTTAGGTTTGGACAAGAGACGAGACAGAGTGGATAGGAGGAGGAGAAAGTGTGTCTGGAGGTGAGAGAAATGGAAATAGGCCAGTTGGAGACAAAAGATGCTCACCAACAAAAAACTGTAGCCCTCTCTGGTACTTAAATAACACCACATGTAGAGAGGTGGATGAGTTATTAGACTATGAATCCCTAGTATGATGATACAGGCATCGAATTGAACACATTATAACAGTGAAAGAACTTACCAGATGATATACATATCACATATGGTTGATTTAAAGGGGAACTCAACTATGCACATCATATGTAAAAGTTGTATAAAGCCTTTTGTGACTCCAGAGGGAGCTTCATATAGTCATTTGAGTCAGTGTTGGTGGGGGCTGAAGACTCAAGGTCTTTGCATACCAAAGTCTGTACTTTTTGGATGAGTTTTTTTATTCCGCCATCCAATAAAAAACATAACAGACAGAAACCTCGCACACTGAGTCCGATGCATTTTATTATTCTATTTGTTACAAAAGATTTGCGATACAAGACAAAACTGAATTAATTAAGTGGGTGCAATGGATAACGCTAGTCCAAAACAGGACTGATGAATAAGTGACATTAGCCAGAAGCTATCGTTAAACTGCCTAGAGCACAATCACTACTGTCTAATCTTTTGTACATCGTCAGAGCACAATAACCCACTCCTTCCTTTGTGGCTTTACCCCAACTGTCACAACATGAGGTCAAACAGTTATCCACTGACAAACACTGAGACCAAATCATATATGGTGACAAAATAGTAACTCTTTTCTGTTCTCTTTCCCATCCACGTCTTTCTCCTTCTCTCTCTCTCTCTCTGTATCTCCATCTCTCACTCCGACCCACCTCCTCATTTCCCTGTCTTTCTCTTTTTTTCTCTCTCTCTACGCTCCATCTCCCTCCCCACGGTCTACTTCCTCCTCTCTGTCTGCAGCTGTCGTTTATCGTGCGTCTCATTCCCAGCCCGGACTGGTTTGTGGGCGTGGAGAGCGTTGAGCTGTGTGACGGCGACCACTGGAAAGAGAATGTGTCGCTGGAGCTTTTCCCATACGACGCAGGAACTGACAGCGGGTTCACCTTCTCTTCTCCCAACTTTGAAACCATCCCACAGGACAAAATCACACAGGTGGGTCAGACTGAGCCAAGAGCAACAACAACCATCAATCCAAAGCCAGAAATCACTAATCGCGTGAACAGGGACATGAACTTAACGTTGCTTGATAAAACCAGTGTTGACAAGGAAGTGCATATTATTTTATACCACTTTTTGTGCACAGTATAAACAAGAAGCAAAATCAAATCAATTTGACATCAGACAATAAAACAAATGCCTTGAAGGCTTTGTTCATTCTACTTATGCAACGTTTTAGCACACTGTATATATAGTGGACAGTATAAACTGTTTTTATCACCATTTGGAGCACTTTAGTACCCTAAATACTCAACACACAAAGATCTTCCTTGCCCAAAATCATGTATTTCTTTAACATAATTAAAAGGATGTTGCTATTAACTGCTATTCCTTGTTCATTTCCCCTCCACAGATCACTTCTTCCTTCCCTAACCACCCTGCCAACTCCTTTTACTACCCCCGCGTGAAGCACCTGCCGCCCATCGCCAAGGTAACGCTGACTAAGATAAAGAAGACCAATCAGATCATCAGCCTGCCCGTGGAGCCGACGCAGTCCAACCAACTGCCAACAGGAAACGAGATCGAGGACACGCTCATAAGTAAGTCTGAGGAGCAGAGATACTCACACTGGCTAAAATGTGGTATGTTGATGAGGATAAGGAGCTTTCATGATAACAGCAATCAGTAACAACAGAAACCAAACCAAAAGAAAAAACTGAATGGTGCTGTAATTATTTGTACTACTATTGTTGAGTAACATACATTTAAAGGTTTAAGAGATGCCAAAACACTGCACAACAGTTTATAATAGTAAGAGACAAGATTTTACAACTCTGGGAAGTTACCACGACAGAGTGGGTCCCCATTTCTTTTTATCTTGCACGGGCACAAGGTTCACACGTGCAAATACGCAGGCAATGTTATACAAATTCCTGCCGCCAGTTTCATACTATTCTGCTGATCAACAGTGGGGCGACAGTATTGTTCAGAGCACAACAAAGTGGCAGGAAAGGCAGGAAAGAAGAAGACTACAAGCTAGCAAACAAACGATTTTAAGTATTCAAAAAATTAGCTTTGCAGATGTTTTATGAGGAAGGAAATGCAATCAACATGGTTTGTTAGGCCTCAAAGATACATACAATCACATTTGGTACGAAACACTGAATGTAAACATAACACTGTTTGTTTACGAGGAAACTCCACAAGATACCAAAATGTCCAGTAGCAAAAATGTTGCTTGTATACCATAAAAAAAAAAAAACTTGCACTTATGCATAGCCGTCACAATATGATCGACATGTAAACAGTGTTTGCGTCCATTATTACTTCACTAATCTGCCTCTCTCCATTCAACTTGCACTGATCAAATAGTATACACATTTAAAAGAAAACAAATGCTCTAAATTGTGCGTTCTAAAGAACAGATGTAGGATTTCACCCAATGCTAGGAGCTTGAGTCTTTTGCTGACTCAATTGAGAGCATTTGGGAACCATTACAGACCACACACAAACTCAATTACTTCCAACCAGAAACCAGAGAAGCCAAGCAAAGGGCAGGGCACCAAAAGATGCCAGGGGCACATCTGGCATCCAGTGGAAAACTCTAAAGATGCATTTTAAGAAGAAAAACAACATAGAAATTCTGCACAGTAACGTTTTGGTCGCGACCCAAAACAGGATGCAGACACGTATGTTTTAACAAGATATGGATCCATAAGGTGAAGCTGGGTTTATTTAATGTTGGTTCCCAGACTGTTAAAATTTAAGACTCTCTGTTGTACAGATTAGTGGTTAACAGTAAAAAAAATAAAAAGTCCAACTGCAAGTAAGAATAGAACGAGGGCTCGGAAAAATGAAGACGAAGAGTGTGTCAAACTAGAAGTAAAGCCAACAATGCAGTAGTCAAACAACCTGTCTGAGTGACTGATGATCTCCAAGGAGGGGGAAAATAACCTTTTATAAAAACATACTTCACCACAGAAAATCTAAACAGATGACTTGACCTGGAAAGGTTTTTTGGGGCGGGAAAAAAAAGAGATAGATAGCGTGTCGAGCTGGCAGTAGAGCTGACAGCAGTAATCAGATTCAGTGTTCAGGGTGACTGTGAAGGTTTGACTCAGCATCACAGACTACCAGTCCGTTCCCCTGACTACCCATCAACAAACAACAGAGAGGCTCCAGGAGTCTGTTGGGGTTTCCTGCCTTGATCCCAATGCACCATCCTAACCCTCTGTCTGTTTATCCTTTCCTCCCTCCATTAATCTCTCCATCTTCTTTATGGCATCTCCCCAGGGCTTGAGCAACAACTTTCATTACAGATTAGAAAACACCTGTTCTATCTGTAAAATACAGAAAGATAAATGCTTCTTACAGCACTGTATCACGTTAACCTTCCCTCTGCCCTTAATGGACACACAAGGTGAAGGGAAATTTGACTTGTTCCATCCTTCCATCCGACCGTCCATCCATGTAGCTTCCGTACCGCCTCCCATCCTTCTGCTTTTCTACTCTTTAACCGACGACTAAGTCTGTGATACATATCAGCTGTACGGAAGCTCACAACAAGATTGGCTGAGGTCGCCCAGCAAGTTCACCAGGTTGAAGAAAGAAAGAACATGATGTAACATTACTAGAGTTGTCAAAGTTAAAGCAATAATAACGCATTAATGCAACTTGCAATTTTTTACCTCAGTTTAAAAGCTAAAGTGAAGATACTGGCATCATATGAAATCCATTGGTACCAACCATATCATACTAGTTTGTCAGCAAGGAAGGAGGCTACATAACGCTCCAAATTAACACTAAATATTGGCGAGGAAGAACTAGCATGGCCATTTTCAAAGGGGTCCCTTGACCTCTGACCTCTAAATATGTGAATGAAAATGGGTTCTATGGGTGCCCACGAGTCTCCCCTTTAAAGACATGCTCACTCACATGCAGTTTGGGGCAAGTCATAGTCAAGTCAGCACAATGATAGCTGTTATGATTCGAGCATGTTTTTTATGCTAAATGCAGTACCTGTGAGGGTTTCTGGACGATATTTGTCATTGTTTTGTGTTGATTTCCAATAATAAACATATACATACATTTGCATAAAGCAGCATATTTGTCCACTCCCATGTTGATAAGAGTATTAAATACTTGACAAATCTCCCTTTAAGGTACATTTTGAACAGATAAAATAACTATGGACAATCATGTGATTAAGCGCGATTAAATATTTTAATCGATTGACAGCCCTAAACATTACACTTCAATGATGAGCTCCCTTTCCCTGTATTACAGTTGAGGTGCCCTTTAGCAAGGCTCTAAATCCCTATAATCTGCTGAAGTTGCGTCATTAAGTGGTAGAACTGTTTTAGGGTTGCAACTAACGATTATTTTCATTGTTGATTATTTTCTTGATTAATCGATGAGTTGTTTGGTCTATAAAATATCAGAAAATGGTGAAAAATGTCGATCAATGTTTCCCAAAGTCCAAGATGACGTCCTCAAATGTCATAGAGGAGAAAAGAAACCAGAAAATATTCACATCTAAGAGGCTGGAATCAGGAAAAATTACTCAAACCGATTAATCGTTCATCAAAATAGTTGGCAATTAATTTAATAGTTGAGAACTAATTGATTAAGCGTTGCAGCTCGACACTGTTTACTCTGAGGCAGGACTAAACTGACAAAAAGCAAGCACGGTCAGCAAAAACTCACCCAATAAATGAAGGTTAAAAAGAGTCATAATTAAACGTACCTCCAGCAGCGCAACTAACTGCCAAGAATCTCTAACGAGAAGCTATGGGTTCATAAAGAGCTGCACACACAGCACGCAACCATTTCTTGTAATTCCCTTTCATTATTGTGTTCACTTTTCTAAAGACAAATAAGGGTTGAAGAGCAGTGGTTTCCCCTCTCATGACTAATTCCTCCCCTTTCCATTCAAACCTATTAAAGGAAACTCACAAATGTCAACCATCTGCCACTTACAAACAATAAATGTATTGAAAAAAGAGGAAAGCCTTTTTTTTTGCAAGAAGAAATAACGCTGCAAACCAACGAGCCTAAATGTTGATGTGTTTATCTCTCGCTGCAGATACCCCTCTGGACTGCGAGGTGTCGTTGTGGTCTCCTTGGGGCTTGTGCAAAAGCAAGTGTGGAGACCCAGGCGTGCAGCACCGCACGCGCTACATCATAATGCACTCAGCCAACAGCGGGTTAGCCTGCCCCCTGCTGGAGGAGGAGAGGAAGTGCTCCCCGGACAACTGTTTATGACTAGGCCAGGAGAGGAGGGAGAAGAAAGAGAGGAAGGAGAGGAGAGAGAGGAAAGCCAGGAAAGACAGGAAAGGGAGGAAAGGACGGAGACGGAGAAACAACAAAAGGTCTTCGGTGTATTCACACGAGGCGTGAATACGGTGAAGAGGACTCCCTTATTTCCTCCCTGACCTCTGTCTGATTGATAATCTAACTGAAAAACTGCATAAAAGGTCTCATCCTCAAGTCACATTGATAGATCTGACAGTACTAGAGGGGTGAAGTTTGGCAAAATAGCTATTAGACACCCATTCAGCTTTGGCAGATTATCTAAATTGTCTGAGGATAGAAGAACAATGCTTTTTATAACATAGCCATCAACTGAAAACACATTTTCACATTATAATTTGACATTTCTGAAGATCACAGATATTTGTTTGCCCACAGTGGATTATAACTCCCAGCTGCTTCCATCAAGCAGATTTGGAAATAAATCCATATACATGATACTTAAGATCTAAAATCCCTATATCTAAGAAATACTTAACAGAAAATTCAAATAACATCAGCTCTGCCACAGGGGGAAACATGTACAGTAGTTGCAGAAAAGTGAGTCAGACATAGAAATGAATGTACGATCCTCCCTGCATTCAGAACATAATGTCCCCAGAGATATTGTGGTTGTTTTCCTGAAGACAAAGAATATATTTATTGACAGGATTTTAACCTGTAGTGTACAGTATATGAAATCTGAAGGTAATAATTTGTATGCCTTTATGTTATTGAGATATTACTTCAAAGTTTTTTGTAAAAAAATGCTAAAAATGTACAAAAAAATGTTTTCTGTATGGTCAATAAAGTGTAAATATATCTTATATATACCTCTCGAAATCCACAAAACCAGTCTGAAAATTGCATGAGGCTCTATGGAGAAGAGCCGTATAGCTGTCAGACTCTGGTCAAAGCTGACCGATGCTACGCTATGATTGGCCAGTCTGTGTTCGAGTGGCGGGACTTAGCATGGGTCTATTGAGAGTAAAATGATATGGATTAAAATGCTTCTTTAGTGCCTCTCGCTCCGTGCAATGTTTAAATCTGAACCACACATTTGGGCTCCCAAGGTCATATTACTAACACTGGGGCTGCAGGATCAAATTGAATGTAGAGAGAAACTGGATGACCTGGGTTCAAGCCCCGGTACTGGCGAGGACTCACCCTGATGAAGTGTTAGTCATAAAATTGATAAATGTGTTCAACTATTTAAAACAGTTCACCAAATGTTGATTTAGCTCACGAGGACTTCATGCTGTGACGTCCAGTGCAGCACATCCCACTCTGAAGCGGGAGTCCCAGTTAATAGGCAGAACAGACACCAGTTACACGTAAGGTGACCTCTTTTCTCAGGAAAGGATTCTTGGCAGAATCACGACAACACAATTTGAAACAGATCGAAAAAATCGCCCTTTAGTGAACGATACTGGTGTAAATATGTTGAACAGATAAAATCACTAATCCCACCAAGTAACATAGAAAGCACACTGCAGATGACAGATTGAACAGCAATAAGAACTAAACATCTGGTGAACGAGGGAGCTCCTTCCGTTTTGAATGACGAGAGAGAGGAAAATTACTGAGAGAGAGAATCGGGAGGAACAGCAGCAGTTCCAGTTTCTGGATTTCCTTATGAAACAGTAGTTTCATCAGTTTAAGTCTGAAAAAGGTAAATATAGAGTATTCGCCAAGTTTAAAATACTGTATGATGAAGAATACCTTATGGCGTGTATACAAAACAATGGATTTTACTGCCATACCAACTATGGCTGGGTAATATGACGATAAATATCATCAAAACAATATAAAAATGTCGATCGTCTTGTTTTTCTATATTGTTTCTATCGCGATAAAGGCTAGGCCTTTATTTATTTATTTTTTTCTCTAAACTTTCAATTAAATTTTACACTCAAGTTCTTAAAATGAGAAAATACTCAGTACTTTTAATTCTCAAGTATTTAGTTGACACGAGTAAAAAAAATAGGCGTTACCACATGGCTATTTCATATAGACTTTTTATTTATTGAATTACTCAAAAACATGCTATATTGTGATATATATCGTTATCGAGATATGAAATGTATATCGGGAAAGAAGATTTTGGTGATATGCCCAGCCCTAATACCAACGAGAGGCCGTATTACAGAAACTTCCTGTCTTAAGTCTGAAGATAAGATAGGTTTTTCCACAATTTGGTATTACAGAAGCAACTCCTATCTAATTTATCTTACTTCACCCTGAGATTCACATCTCATCTCAGGTTAGGAAATCCTAAATGCTCAATCCAACATCGCTTTATCAACTTTTATGTCGGTTACCTAGCAACCAACGCTATTTTTTCTCATCTCGCTGAGCTAAACAACTTTGTAACTGTTGTTTTTTTTCATTAAAACATACTTTTCTTTCATCAAAAAGAAAATAAGTACACTGACAAGTGATATGAAGAGGTAGGCAGCTCTTATGTCCAAAGAGAAGAAAAGTGGTGGAAAGGTGAAAGTTAGGAGAGTTTATTTAAGGTTTTGGGAAGTTAGGATGCTTGTGTAATTCACTCTTCCTATCTTAAGTTAGTAACATTGACATAGGAACTGTTCATTTATAATGGCTATTTCCTAAATCAGATCCTAACCCTATTTACCATGGTTACCAAATGGTTAAGATAGGATCTGCAAGTTGAGAAGTTTCTTTAATACGGCCCCTGGTGTCTAGAAATTTCTTTTGGTATGCTCAGAAAAGTGAAAACGGGCATATACTGTGTCCCGCTGCAGTAATGTTTACAATATACGAAAAACAACAAGATCAATACTCTTGCCACAGGAAAAATCTGTTAAAATGTTTTCAAAATGGCAGAAGGAAATACTGTAAGAACTATCTGATAGGCAGCACTATGTGGTTCACAAGACAAGACAGACACACAATATAAATCCAATGCAGTTTAAAACTGAATCTACTATTTCAATGGCAGCCAGGTATATTAAACGTGTTGATCTAGTATTCACACTTTCTGTAAAACTACTGAAGTGTGGGAGGAGAAGAAAAACTGACTCTTAGCTGACTTTGAGGAATAACAACTTTTGCAGATGCTAAAAATGAGAAGGATTTATTCTGTGTGTGGGGGTTAGCATATGGCAACTACTGTATGTAATGGTTTGGATTACAATTTCCTCTCAATTTCCAAAGACATTTGAACTCTTTCATAATGTAGTTACAGGCCCTGTGAGGCTGGTAATCATTACTGCCTAAAAGGTTAAAAAGTGAACACCATATTTAGAAAAATAAGAGATAAGTCAGTAAGCCGGATGAGAAGTGCATTTGTCAAGATTAACCATCAATCTCTATACTACAGTTCAGTGTGCTCATACATATTCTCGCCCTGGAGGGACAACCAAAGTGGATAAACACTTTCATGGATATGTTACTTGCTCTTCCTGCATCTTGTTTAGTAGCTAGTGATTTATCCCTCAGGGCACAGTTAAACATTTATCACTTTCGATTTAGTGTGGTAACTACAGAGAGAGCAGGCCCTGCGGTGGAAACAAGTCTACTGCAATATTAACACCAACATGTTTAATCCCATGTACTGAAGCTCTTACACTATTATACTAATAGGTAAATATTTCTGTATAATAGCAACAGAGAATATTGAGAATATATAACCGCAATATTGCAATACTGCGCTATTGACACACCAGATCCGATGGAAATGCGGCGGCGAGTTGGAGGAGGTCTGTACTTGAAAAATCTCAACTTTATGCAAATGAGCCCATCCAGCGCGACACGTCCAGCTCATTAAACTTGGACGAAGCTGTCAAACTTGGTGATATAGTTTTTAAAATGAAACAAAATTCAGCAGCGGCATAGCCTATTGCTCGCCTGAAATGTTTTCAGAAGTAGATTTTGCTAGAGTGTTTAGACAAAAAAACAGAAAGTTTATGAGCAGGCGACCATGTTGTTTCCTGTTTGAAACAGCGAGCAGAAAACCAGGGACCAATCAGGTGCATTCCCCGATAGGGTATGTCACCGCTTGAAAGGCCAGTTGACTGGAGCAGCAACTCCCCTAGCGTCCTCGTTGGATCTGGTGGACATGTATAGCGTGATGAGGCGCTGAGCGTCTATTCTGCGCTGAGCGCTGCACATACAGTTTTTTTTCTGGCCGCCGAGAGTTGAAAAGTGTTCAACTTCGGGTAAAACGCTACACTCGTCACCGTCACCCAGCCGTCCAATCACAATGGAGGAGACAAAGACCAACTGTCACATCCTACACATATAGGCTACAAGTGCTGAACAACAACAATGGAGGAGAAATGATTACACCCACTGGCGGGTCCGTCCTCTCTCCCTACATGCTTCGGCCTTCCCTTCATCCAGAGAAAGTACTCTACCATATGCCAATATTTTTACTCCTGCAGATATTCTGTATTATAGCAACCAGATGCAACCAAAGTGTCTCAACAATAAATCAATTTAACAATAAACAAGTATTTCATTAGTTTTAAAACTGTCATCTTTGTCATTTAAAAAGGATAAATTAAGTAATTTGCAAAAAAGAAAAAAGGCAATAATATTGCATATAGTGCTGTATGCTGAGCCCATCATTATCACCGCAGGGTAAAGTGTCACAATGCTACTCCTACTTGTATGTTGGTGTATTATGAGCACTATTTTTAGCAGCTTTGCCATTGGCTCCCAGTTTAACCAGTCACAAAACAACCAGAATGTCTCGTCACACAAAGCAGCACCTGTGAGTTTCTCACACTCCAACTGTCCCTCTCATAGCCTTCCAGCCTAAATATCTGCTGTATAGGACACGTGTGTTCGGCTATAGTCGATGAAAAATACCTCAATCTTGAGCTAGAATTTGCAGATCTACAAAAACAAAAGTCAACTGGAACTACAGGCCAAACATTCGGTCATCGTCACGTGTATTGTAATTTAATAGCTCATTGTTAACTGAAAATGAGTTTGCGAGGCATTGGCTTCCTCCTGCAGTGTTACCTGATGTTGGCAGCAGCCATGTATTTTGATCTAGGAGAGCAGCAGGAAAAGTGCATCATCGAGGAGGTTCCTGAAGACATGCTGGTCACCGGTGAGTCCTGGAGAGGGAATATTCCTCCTGAGTGTCGTTTGCAATCTCAACAGACGTAATGAATGTTGAATTAGATTTGGAAAACTGTATTGTGAAATGCCACGTGATTGTTGAGTCACACAGTAACGCTATATGTACCTCCATCATAGTTTGTCTCTTATTTCAGTGCAAAAGCCATTCTTTGAGATTTGTTCTGTGCTTCAACAACAACAAATAGCCATGAAAATGTAAAGAATATCCCATGCATTGTACTCAAATTTACTTCACATTTCCTACAATTTGTCCTACAATGACAGACAGAGAAATAAGAGCATTTGTGTACTTGAGTGAAATTTGTTTAAACAGTAACATGTCAAGGAATAGGAGTATAATACTATATTACATATACCCATTAAAACTATGGATTTTACTGTAAATCACAATATAAATGCATTTATATTCCCTCTTTATGCTCAATCTAATCCGTATTGCAAATCTTTACAATGACCTTGAGTACAACTGTGTGGGAATGTGTATGTGAATGCACTCATATGAGAGTCTGTGTTTTACCTTCAGGTTTTTTCTTGTTGGAGCCTTGGGATCTGAAGGCGCTCTCCCACTCGCCTCACCTCGGCGTCACTGTGACAGTCAGAGACCCAAACCATGAGGTACTACACTCACAGGAGATGTTTATCACCAAGCCACAATCACACAAACATGTGTGTGTGATGGTACACTAAAACATGTGCTGGCTTGGTTTTGACATTGAAACCAAACACAAACAAGGATGAAATGCATTTAACACAGTGTTACTTAAAATCAGCACTGCACAGTTTAGCGTAAGCCTTTATCTCTGTTATTGTACAATAGCATCAGTCTCACACCTCCAGTTCAGCTTTTTGCTAGTGGTGGAAGTATTCAAATCATTTAAGTAAAAGTAATGATGACACATTGTAGAAATACTCAATTACAAGTAAAAGTCCTGCATTCAAAATTTGACTTCAGTAAAAGTACAAAAGTCAGCCCTGTCAGTGTTATATTATTATATTACTAGATCATTATTATTGATGCATTAACATATAAACAGTACTTTAATGTTATAGCTGCTTGAGGTGGAGCTCATTTTTAATGCTTTATTTACTTTTAGGTAGTTAAATCTATAACACAGCATTATATTTTATATTCTTATCACGTTTGTTTGTAAAATGTTGATCTAAAATGTAACTTGTAACTACAGTTGTTAAATAAACGAAGTCCAGTAAAAAGTACAATATTGTGCAGTAGAAGTATAAAGTAGCACAAAAAGAAAATACTCAAAATTGTACTTAAGTACTTGAGTAAATGTACTTATACTTTCCAACACTGCTTTTTGCCAACTCATGTGGCCCCAATATGAAAAAAAGCTATACCTGATTCCTTTTCATATACTAACCCATCACTTCCTCTCCCTCAGCACTCGACCGACTTAAAAGAACCAAAAGAAACAAAACCACGTCTCAATTTTGTTGACCCATAGATGGGGAAATGTTGACCTAACAGTGTCTTTCCTGCTCTCTAGATACTGATGTCCAAACGCTACGGTAAATTTGGTAAATTCACCTTCACAGCTCACGCGTCTGGTCAGCACTACCTTTGCTTCCAAACCAACTCCACAAGGTTTGCTGTCTTTGCTGGAGAGAGACTGGTGAGACCTGTGGACACAAACGGAAAATGTATTTAAAACAGAGGGAATCATGCAGCAACACATACAGTATTGTACTATTACAATATTATATTGCACACTCAAGTCAAGTCTGTGAATTGCAGACATTTCCTAATTTTCCTCTATTGTGCTGCACAGAAGCTACATTTGGACGTTCAGATGGGAGAGCACTCGATTGAACCCAACACTGACAAGACCAAAGACAACCTGGAGACTCTGGAGAACAGCCTCAGACACCTCATAGATCAGATGATGTTCATCATCAGGCAGCAGGAGTACCAGAGGGTAAATAAGTTTTTTTAATCCCATGATATGACAGTACATGTGAGTACATCGCACAACAGGGGAGCTCAGAGGAAAGGGTAGAGGCAGTGTGTTAGCTCCTGATATTAAATCAACGTGCTAATGAGGATTATCATTCAGCATGAATTTAAGTAAATCATACTGCATACCATCTGACATGCTATATTCTGAAGTTACAAAATGTAAGTTTTTTTCTGACTGTTTTATATTCCCTCCTCATTCAGGACAAAGAGGAGGTGTTTCGTGACATTAGTGAGAGCGCCAACAGTAAAGTGCTGTGGTGGGCCGTGGTGCAAACCTCTGTTCTGCTGTCGGTTGGTTTCTGGCAGATGAAACGACTCAAAGACTTCTTCATCGCCAAGAAGCTTGTCTGATGATGACCTCTGACCTGTCAGCTCTAAGCCTGATGACCTAATATCATGTTCTGCCCGTACATGTCCAAGTGTATATATACCAGGGTTCCTACACATTTTCCTTTTAAAAATTATAGGATTATAAACTATGTATGGCTAAAATAATGTGATGGAGATGTGAGACAGCTAAATAAAAATCCACCAACGCTGCTTTTAAACTGATGTCTGTGTATGGTATTGACAATCTTGCCAAAACTGCTAATTTTGAGAGTTTTCCTTTAAAAATATTTTCTTTTCCTTCTTCTATTGCATTAGGCTTGAGTTCACTGTAATCTTGTTTTTGGGCTGATATCTACGACGGAGTATTATGGCCACATTGAGGAAAAGAAAATCTGAGATTTCGGGGATAAAGTCGTAATTTTACGAGAAACAAAGTCGTAATTTTACGAAAAAAAAGTCGTAATATTACGAGAATAAAGTCGTAATATTACGAGAATAAAGTTGTAATTTTACGAGAATAAAGTCATACATTTTACATGTTATTTTAGAGGGGAAATAGAGCAGCGTGTCGCCTGTGTGAAAATGAGGAATGTGGAGCATCTTGTGAAGTTATACTTTAGTTTAGGTTTCACAAATAAGGAAATACTTAATCTCTTGGTACATCAGCACCACATTATCATCAGTATCAGGACCTTGAAAAGATTGTTCAAGAAATTGCATTTATTCTCCTAATATTACGACTTTTTTTCTCGTAAAGTTACAACTTTATACTCGTAATATTACGACTTTTTTTTCACGTAAAGTTACGACTTTATTCTCGTAATATTACGACTTTTTTTTCTCGTAAAGTTACGACTTTATTCTCGTAATATTACGACTTTTTTTCACGTAAAGTTACGACTTTATTCTCGTAATATTACGACTTTTTTTCACGTAAAGTTAAGACTTTATTCTCGTAATATTACGACTTTTTTTCACGTAAAGTTACGACTTTATTCTCGTAATATTACGACTTTTTTTCACGTAAAGTTACGACTTTATTCTCGTAATATTACGACTTTTTTTCACGTAAAGTTAAGACTTTATTCTCGTAATATTACGACTTTTTTTCACGTAAAGTTACGACTTTATTCTCGTAATATTACGACTTTTTTTCTCGTAAAGTTACAACTTTATTCTCGTAATATTACGACTTTTTTTCTCGTAAAGTTACAACTTTATACTCGTAATATTACGACTTTTTTTTCACGTAAAGTTACGACTTTATTCTCGTAATATTACGACTTTTTTTCACGTAAAGTTACGACTTTATTCTCGTAATATTACGACTTTTTTTCTCGTAAAGTTACAACTTTATACTCGTAATATTACGACTTTTTTTTCACGTAAAGTTACGACTTTATTCTCGTAATATTACGACTTTTTTTCACGTAAAGTTACGACTTTATTCTCGTAATATTACGACTTTTTTTCTCGTAAAGTTAAGACTTTATTTTCGTAATATTACGACTTTTTTTCTCGTAAAGTTAAGACTTTATTCTCGTAATATTACGACTTTTTTTCACGTAAAGTTACGACTTTATTCTCGTAATATTACGACTTTTTTTCACGTAAAGTTACGACTTTATTCTCGTAATATTACGACTTTTTTTCACGTAAAGTTACGACTTTATTCTCGTAATATTACGACTTTTTTTCTCGTAAAGTTAAGACTTTATTTTCGTAATATTACGACTTTTTTTCTCGTAAAGTTAAGACTTTATTCTCGTAATATTACGACTTTTTTTCACGTAAAGTTACGACTTTATTCTCGTAATATTACGACTTTTTTTCACGTAAAGTTACGACTTTATTCTCGTAATATTACGACTTTTTTTCTCGTAAAGTTAAGACTTTATTTTCGTAATATTACGACTTTTTTTCTCGTAAAGTTAAGACTTTATTCTCGTAATATTACGACTTTTTTTCACGTAAAGTTACGACTTTATTCTCGTAATATTACGACTTTTTTTCACGTAAAGTTACGACTTTATTCTCGTAATATTACGACTTTTTTTCACGTAAAGTTACGACTTTATTCTCGTAATATTACGACTTTTTTTCTCGTAAAGTTAAGACTTTATTTTCGTAATATTACGACTTTTTTTCTCGTAAAGTTAAGACTTTATTCTCGTAATATTACGACTTTTTTTCACGTAAAGTTACGACTTTATTCTCGTAATATTACGACTTTTTTTCACGTAAAGTTACGACTTTATTCTCGTAATATTACAACTTTTTTTCACGTAAAGTTACGACTTTATTCTCGTAATATTACAACTTTTTTTCTCGTAAAGTTACGACTTTATTCTCGTAATATTACGACTTTTTTTCTCGTAAAGTTAAGACTTTATTCTCGTAATATTACGACTTTTTTTTCTCGTAAAGTTACAACTTTATTCTCGTAATATTACAACTTTTTTTCTCGTAAAGTTACAACTATATTCTCGTAATATTACGACTTTATTCTCGTAATATTACGACTTTTTTTCTCGTAAAGATACGACTTTATTCTCGAAATATTACGACTTTTTTCCTCGTTAAGTTATGAATTTATTCTCGTAATATTACAACTTTTTTTCTCCTAAAGTTATGACTTTATTCTCGTAATAAAATCTCTTCAAATCACAATTCCCTCAATGTGGCCCTAACACTCCGCCATAGATATCAACACAACTATTCATACTTAAATAAATGTATAAATACAGCTGTTGGTCCCCCATTATAAACAAAACTGAAACACAATGTTCATCAAGACTGAACACAACACTACTGGAAAATAATAAAATAAATTTGAAGGAAAATTTGTTTAGTGATTATTTCCCTCTTAAAACATCTTACAGTAATAAAACAATATTCTAACTTGAAATAGTAACAAATGAATCACAGCAGATTTGAAGCATGACTTACCTCATGTATTAAGATACCTGTGAAACAGTTGTATTAGAGGTTTCAATAACAGAGATGTCAGTTGGTCTGTAGCTTAACTAGAGATGTAAATTAGCTAGTTAGCTAGTCAGCTAGCATTATTCTAGGTTAGCTAGCATAAAAGCTGACGTTGTTAGGTGATAGTAACTTTAAATATATTTAATATAGCTACGCTTAGTTAGTTCAGATCTTTAGTAAACAGAAAAGCATCTGTAGTTTGGTAACGTTACGTAGTTTTAACATAAAATAAATTAAAGCGCAGCTCGTTAACTTAAAGCTAGTATCCGTTATTTAGCCAGCTAGCTAAATGTGCTAACGCTAAGTACACATGGTTACCCCTAGCAACAACGAGTTAGCTAGCTAGCTAGCCTGCTAAAGTTAGCATTTTGCTTCGCTAGCAGCGGGAAACACCAGGTAACGTAAAATACATTCAGCTAACGTTACATGTACTTAACGTTACTGTAGGAGCCGAGTTACAAAGTTGTCTTAAACTTCAAATAAATAGAGTAACGGGTTTAAAGCACTCAATGAAGGAGACAGCTGTTATAATCCCGTTTAGCTAAATGTGCTAACGCTAAGTACACATGGTAACCCCTAGCAACAAGGAGTTAGCTTCAAGTCAGCTAGCTTTAGCTTTAACGCTAACTAACCCTCTTCTTCCTGCAGGTCTTCAGATGGCTTACTGGATCTGCTGCAACTCCTGCTTCCTCTCCCCCAGTGCTGACAGAAAACTGGCTGTCACAACCTGCGGCCATGTCGTCTGTAGTGTCTGCTATCAGAAAGGTAGACAAAGCCATAGGATGCTAACAGTCAATGCTAACAGTCAAATTAATTTAATTTAATTGCTGTCTTGTAATTGCTATCCCCATGTTGTCTATGTATCTGTTTTTATGTTTTTTATTTTTTCCCACTCACAATGTTGTTTGGTTATGATTTCCCAGAAGTCTTTAAAGATATTTAAATCAATATCCTCCTCACAAACACTAACATACACTTCTATGCAGCACACATACACACGTGTCTTTTTCGATATATTTACTGTATTGTTATTGTTGTTAGTTGTAGGTTTCAGATAAGCCCAGTGGGGGTTTTGCCTCTTCCTGCACTGTATATTATTCATTTTTGTTATGTTGTATAGTCTTAAATTGTGCGAAACAAATAAACAATGCTTACACTCAATGCTATAACAGTCAATGCTGACACTCAATGCTATAACAGTCAATGCTATAACACTCAATGCTATAACAGTCAATGCTGACACTCAATGCTATAACACTCAATGCTATAACAGTCAATGCTGACACTCAATGCTATAACAGTCAATGCTGACACTCAATGCTATAACAGTCAATGCTATAACAGTCAATGCTATAACACTCAATGCTATAACACTCAATGCTATAACAGTCAATGCTGACACTCAATGCTATAACAGTCAATGCTGACACTCAATGCTATAACACTCAATGCTATAACAGTCAATGCTGACACTCAATGCTATAACAGTCAATGCTGACACTCAATGCTATAACACTCAATGCTATAACAGTCAATGCTGACACTCAATGCTATAACAGTCAATGCTGACACTCAATGCTATAACACTCAATGCTATAACAGTCAATGCTGACACTCAATGCTATAACAGTCAATGCTGACACTCAATGCTATAACAGTCAATGCTATAACAGTCAATGCTGACACTCAATTCTATAACAGTCAATGCTGACAATGCTGTAACAGTCAATGCTATAACAGTCAATGCTGACACTCAATGCTATAACACTCAATGCTATAACAGTCAATGCTAACAGTCAATGCTGACACTCAATGCTATAACAGTCAATGCTATAACAGTCAATGCTATAACAGTCAATGCTATAACACTCAATGCTATAACAGTCAATGCTATAACAGTCAATGCTGACACTCAATGCTATAACAGTCAATGCTATAACACTCAATGCTGACACTCAATGCTATAACACTCAATGCTATAACAGTCAATGCTAACAGTCAATGCTGACACTCAATGCTATAACAGTCATTGCTGACACTCAATGCTATAACAGTCAATGCTGATACTCAATGCTATAACAGTCAATGCTGACACTCAATGCTATAACAGTCAATGCTAACTAACAGTCAATGCTGACAGTCAAAAACAATCACTGTTGGGGATGTTTGGATGTGCAGTTCAGCACCATATCTTCACTTCAGTTGACAGATGAAAGTCAAGTCAAGTCAAATGTATTTCTATAGCACATTTAAAACAACATGAGCTGACCAAAGTGCTTTACAGACATAGTGCCGAATAAAAACAGGTCAACAGCGCAGACAACAAAATCTCACACATCCAGAGACAGAGACCAAGATAAAATCCATGAGTAAAAGACTGTTATAATGAGCATTATAAAAGGCCAATTAGTAATCACAATAAAAGTACATTCAAAAGCCAAAGAAAAGAGGTGGGTCTTGAGCAGATCTGATGTGGAGAGGCAGTTTGTTCCACAGACTAAGTGATTAAACAGGGACATCTGTTGGACTTCAGGGGATATTACAGAGCTGATGACTCAGTTTTACACCAGATGTAGGTTATCTAACAGCAGAGGGAGTGAAATCTCTGATCCAGTTGTGCTTCTTTTAGCCTCATATTCTCAAATGAAATTAGTTTGAAATTACACCATTCAACATGGGATATAGGATCTCTTGAAGTACCCTCCTGCAGGTCCCTTGGTCCCACTTTGGGAGCCTCGAATCATATTCATAAGGTGTTGTTCCTGATGGGTCTAATCTCAGTCACACTCTCAAGAGTTTGATCATATTTTAATTTCCTTCCAGGGTTAGACCCAGGGATTACACTTAATTAATTTTGGGTCTCAGGCGGAAGCACTTTGAGAAGCACTTTTTGTTCAGCTCCTGGATTTAGACTTTAATATCAGCCTCGAAAGATTTTGTATTTTTGACCATATATAATTGCAACTTTTCTTTCAGGCAAACCAGGCAAGTGTTTAATATGCAGTGCCATATGCCAAGTATCACTGCTCACTGACAAAGTAAGCATCTTTCTTCTCATTTAATGGCAACCCCTCGGGGCTGTCTGCGTGGGATAACATCACATTTCTTATCACTGACTGTGTGATATAATTTTTACAGTCATTACAGTCATGTGAAACATCTTTGTTTCAGAGTAGCTCAGAGGTGAAGACCCTGTTCACCGACATCAACGTTGTGACAACCAAACACTTCGGGGAAATCAGCAAAGTATGTTCATTTTCTATCTCATCATAAAATATTAAAAACAGTCTTGTTAACTGTTCGGTTCAGAATTTAAGTCAGTCTCAATCAGTTCAAGATGGTTTGAGTTATATATGTATTTTTTTATATAGACTTCACATAGCTCTGTTTCTTCCCTTTGTCTCAGGTTATAATGTTCCAGGCAAGACATCAGAAGAGACTGTTGACTTACTACCAGCAACGGGTGAGAGACATCTGTGTTGCTGCCATGGATGCTTGTTGTTGTGTGTGTGTGTGTGTGTGTGTGTGTGTGTGTGTGTGTGTGTGTGTGTGTGTGTGTGTGTGTCTTTGAGGGTTTGCTTTCACTGCATTTTTGAGGTTAAGTCAAGTAAAGTTAATACTATTTGTATAGCCCAATATTACAAATCACACATTGGGTGGGGCTTTACAATCTGTACAGGATAGGAGACCCTCTGTCCTTTACAGTACGACCCTCTCATCCGATAAGGAAAAACTCCCTCCAAAAACCCCTTTCAGGGATCAGTGCTATTCCATCCCATTCATTTTGCTATGCTGAAAACCTGTGTGACATCTGGAGCTGGAACTATTAATCGGTTGATCGATATGTGTCAACTATTAATATAATCACCAACTATTTTGATATTTCTTTAAGGAAAAAAAGGAAAAATTCTCTGAGTCCAGCTTCTTAAATGTGAATATTTTCTGGTTTCTTTACTCCTCTATGACAGTAAACTGGATATCTTTGAGTTGTGGACAATTTGAGGATGTCATCTTGGGCTTTGGGAAACACTGATCGACATTTTTCACAATTTTCTAACTTTTTATAGACCAACAGCTAATCGATTAATTGAGAAAATAATAGACGTTTAATCGACAATGAAAATGATTAGTTTTTCATTATTTTCTGACATTTTATAGACCATGTACTACTAGTGCATCACCAACCATTTTATCAATTACAGAATGATAAACAAGAAGAGACATTTGTCAAGATGAAGCAAGAAATGCAGCAGATGGCAAAGTAAGTTAAACCATAACTTTATAATGCATTTCCATACATATATCTAAAGTGCAGTTTATGAAAAGTTGGTTGCCTTTCTTATTTATTTTTATTTTTACCCTTTTAAGGAAGCTGAATGAACAGAGCGCATACATCGTTAAACTGGAAAACTCTCTTCAGCATCAGAGGTACAGCAGAGTACTTATTAAAGATAATCATATTAGAATCAGACATGCTGGTGTTCTGATAATAAGATATTATAGTAACCCATCTATCATTTTTACTGAGTATCGTTCATGTGTTACAGTTTTACTTTTTTCCAAGATATAACTCTTTCCAAAATGTTTGTAGGGGAACCAGTTTGTCAATGCTTGTAAATCTGATCCGTAGCTGGCAGGTTTACCTATTTTAACAGCCACTAATCTGTGTATGTAATCAGCCCGTCTTTAACTGTTCCACATCCTGAAAAATAAGTTTCATTTTCCAAAGTGTTTTGCTCACAAGCATTTGGCTGATGTTCCATTTTAATTTCCCATTCTGTAGATGATCTTTTCAGCATCCTTCATTCACACAGCATTTAAACATTAAAAGACTAACATTAGACTAAATGAGGATCTATGGAGGCAGTAAAACCTTTAATGATTTGGAATTAAATGGCCTCTTTGTGTTTGGCAGCACTTTAGCATATAAAGTTATTTACAACCAGCTGGCTGTTATTCCTCACCTCTCACTAGGTGTCACTCCTGGCACATCTACTCCTGGAAAGTTGCAACCACGACCAACAGCGAATAAGTTAAAGGGAAAGGTTTTTTTTTAAAGAAAAAAGGTTTGGCCAGGGCAAAGGGGCCTTTTTTTTTAGCTCTGGATAAAACATTGATATGTATCTCAAGACTGATTTTAACAAATATTCCAGCCTACAGTGTTAGAAATAATCCTCATAGGGCTCTACATCATTCACTTATAATTTATGAGTACTGCAGCTTCTTAAAAGTCCTTTTTAAATGTTCTGTAAAATACATATCTAAAAGGTATATGATAACAGTAAGTAATAATAACTGAAACTCTAATCTAAATTCTTATTGAAAAACATTTGTCTGGCTTAAATGCAGCTCGAAGAGTCCTCACCCATTTTCTCATTCTTGGATTCAAACCCACAGCTATGTTATTAGCATCTACATTTGTTTTGTTGGAGCTGATTAACGTTGTTTTTTTATTGTTTTCACTCAGTGCCAAAGTGTCATCAGTGCCTCAGATGAGCCACATGTCCCACACTCCACATGGACACAAATCAGGTAAACAATCTCATAATTTGTCACTATTGTATTGGTTTAGTTTAGATGCTTTAGTTACTTTAATTGACAGGGACAGTGCATATTAATAACATTTCTGAAAGTATACCAGAGTTAGCCAGAAAGACTTATTTTCATCTGTTGTCCCAGATGGCAGGCAATATTTAATGCACAGACGTTAGGAATAAAAGCACTGAAAATACATACAACGATAAAAGCAATGAAAAGAAAAAATGCAGATACGAACAGAGCCTGCACTACATAGAGACCAGAGAGACAGTTCTTATAACACAGATCAACAATAGTATGACAACAATCAACAGACAGCATGACGGTACAAACAACTAATGTCAATGTCATTGTAGACAGTATTAATATTGTACTCTACTTAAAGCAGTGCTGTAGTCAAGACCACTTAAGTTGAGTCCAAGACAAGTCTGACCAGATCAAGTTAAGAGTCCAAATGGGCTTGAGTCAGAGTCAGGACCATGTTCTGAAGGCAGTTCCCATTCAGTATTCTTCATGCTGTTGTGTTACTGTTGTTCATAGTGAGAGGCAAATGTGATATAACTTCAATCACTCAATACAGTCCTTTGGATTTAGAAAAGTTTGAAATGTGATAGGAAAAAAGAAGCAAATTATAACAAAACACTGAGTGGCAGAGAAAGAGACAAGTTTGAGATAATAGAAAAGGTATTTTTAGACCAGACTCACAACCAAGTACTGCTCTAGTAATACAAAAATATTACATCCCCAGTATTGTATATATCAGGATTCAACATTAAGAAATCTATTTTTTTAAGGCAGACCAATCAAGACTGACTGACTGCTCTACAAAACTCTTTTTGAAAAATACCAGTAAGAAAATGGTCCAAAGGTCCACATCTGATTTTTATTCAAGGTGAGAGGTCCAGAATAATTGGGGATAACAAAATTATACCATAACGAATTGTATTCATAACACGAGTATCGACACTCGATACTATAATACTTTAGCACCGGTGTTTAACCCATCTCTAATTACGAGGTATGAGCTGGGCCCAGATTGACCTGCGGTTCGGTCCAGATGTGGACCTTGTTCCGGACTTTGAGAAGCCCTGGGCTAGTGGCTGAAAAAAGACAAAATTAGGCCGTTGACTGACCATAAAGCTGGCTCATATCACGTCTTTGTAGTCATATCACTGAACCATGTATTTTCACACGTTCCCTGTATGACCACTGATGTCTCATCATCATTAATAGAGTACGGTGGTTGTTAATGTTCTTGTTGTGATGTCAGTCCTGCAGATCCAGTATAACTCCCCCATGTCCCTCTCAAGACACTCATCAAGCACTACTATGTGAGTATCGTCCCTCTGAACATCTCTTCACCTCATCTCAATCTCTGTTTTCCTTTTCCTCCGCCCTTCATTACCTCTCACCATACGAGAGAGAATGTCGGAGGTATTTCACTGTGCAAACAAGCTTTATCCTGAGTTCAGCCCCGGTGTCTTATGTTAGCTTTAGCTGCTGTATAGCTTTGCCCTGCCCTGCGGTTATCTACACACACACACCTGAATAAGCGAAGCTTTGCTTGGGTTTAGTCAGGATTCCCTATTGGGTTTCTAGACACCGCTGACACAGGATTGATTGTCTGCTTGAGTTTAATAGTATAAATGTTGTTTTATCCACTGAGACGGATAGATGATGGACAGCGGATATTAACCCCGTTTACAACATTACCGCCGTGCCTGCAGGGTCTTAATTAATTATTTGAAAGGGAATTGTAATGGGAATAATACATGAGTGCTTTTCAAAATATTTAGATTTTAGTCACTGAATTTAATTAAAAATCTGATTCACAAAACCAATGAGTTTCATTTAGAGCCTCTTGAAATTTTGCAGTTGTTCTCAAGAATTTTCTTGAATCATTTACTACTGAAATGATGTGCATTATTATGAATTTGTGAAGTAAAAATTAATGTTAAAACATGGAATTATCTCACTCTATTGTAATATTTTTTTAATGATCAACTTGCGCTCTATTCTACATAACATTTTAATCATTTACTGCAAAGTCTGTGGGGAAATTGGTTATACATTCTCCTCAAAAGTAAATGTATTTCACAAAGTGAATATCTGTCTTTTTAATGAAACTCTAAATGTTGCTGTTATATTCAGTAGCTGTTTGGCTTGTTATATTAAAAAGTTCAGGCACCACTGCAGTGCTCAGCCAGCTGAACCCAACAGGACTAATGAAGCGTGCTCTCATGTCTTGCAGCACTGAAAACATGGACGTGGATGAAAGGAGTCTGTTCAGGAAAGTAAGTGTCATTATTTCACCTGCAGTAAGCTTCAATTTCTGCTTTACAGTTTGTGTAATGTAACGTATGAGCTCTGTCAAGACGATACAGCATCTTGACATCTACTTAATAAAAGTATTGAAAAACAAGCAAATAAAAAGTGATGATGTTTCTGTCTGTGTTTCAGCCCAACACTGTCCCCAGACTGTCATTAATCAGTCCTCCACAAGATGGACGAATGGGTATGTGCTTTGCTCTGCCTTTCATAAAACTTTGGTGGTTTCTCTTTAAGCCATAAATCTGTTAAGGTATTACACCAGTAAATTCAGGGTTAGTAGTTTGACACCTCTCCTTAATCTGTAGACAAACACGGCACTAAAGGCATTACATGCAACAAAATTTACAAAATTACGCACATCCAGGCAATAAATACTAGGTGCTGGACAGAAGAACATGTAAAAGACGCAACAAATAGAGTCTGCACACTAGATAAAGCTCCCATGAACAAAAATTTAAAGGGCCAGTGCGTAACATTTTAGGGATCTATTTGCAGAAATGGAATATAATATTCATAATTGTGTTTTCATTAGTGTATAATCATCTGAAACTAAGAATTTGTTTTTGTTAGCTTAGAATAAGCCCTTCATATCTACAAAGGGAGTGGGTCCTCTTCACAGAGTCCGCCATGTTGCTCCGCCATGTTTCTACAGGAGAGAGCCTTTCATGTTTTTACATTACCTGAAGGCCACCGTAGTTCTCCGTCACGCTTGTGAAACTGCTGTAACGTGAGCCGCAGAGTGCAAAACCGCGGTACAGCAGCCGTCGTCTGACTTCCGTTGCTCCTACGGCATTACCGCGGTTTTGCACTAGGCAGCTCACATTACTGCAGTCTTGGAAAGGGAGGAGTGAGCCAACACGTTCTCTCAAAACCGCAATAGTTACCCTTGGCGTCACTTTAGGATTAGGCAAAAAAAAACACTATGGTTAGGTTTAGGAAAAAACTACATGGTTGGGCTTAAAACTACTACGTTTGTACAGTGAAAATGACACTGAACGTTGCGAACACGGGACACGAACGAACAGCTGATTGTTACCTGACGCACGGCACACGGACAGCGGTCTCCTGGATGAAAGCCTCGTGTTTGTTGGACCCATCCACCTCCCCTCCCGCCCACATTGTGTGTCTTTTTGCTCTTTAAACTACGTCACCACACTCCCGGCGCACTTTCTCGCAGCGTTTACTGTTGCCGCGGATGGGTTTACATTATAGTTAATAGAACGCCCGGTGCGTTTCATACCGTCACTAAAGGGTGCTGCGTGCGGCGGTACCAAACGCCGACGGCCGTGACAAAGCCTCGGTATTTAACGGCATGGAAATGATAACGGGCTGAGTGAGCGGAGGGGTATTCAGTCGGTTGCAATCTGCAACCACACCACTAGATGCCACCAAATCCTACACACTGTACCTTTAATTACCACCACTAAATGCGCTTCACACATGTTATGCTACCAAGGATACAACACAATTAAGTCTCTCTGTTAAAGGTATGCATCTAACGTTGCATATTTAGAAACAAGATGGCACATTGACACAGACAATTGCACTATAATCATCTTGCTACCTTTTGTGGTCTTATGGACTCCACGGTTGACCACCCACAGTGATTAAACAAATACAGATGTTGGCTGCTGTTGTGTTTAGGATTACACCTGCTGAGCGCTTTCTCTTTGATTATGTTATTTAGTTCCTTAAAGGATTTGACCTCCATTGTGGTAGATACATTAGGTGACAGCCTTCAGACGTTATTAGGATTGTGTCACTAAAACTGTGTAAGTTAAGTAAATATTGCAGTGAAGGAAATCATAATATTTAACCAGCAGCAGCAGCAGATTTATTGGGCACAGATAATTAAATGTCATGTTATTACTACAGTAGATAAGGATGACATGTATTATTTATTATAGAGCTCTCTGTAGCAGAGGGTTGTGTGCATGCTGTGTAGATGTTTTGCCCTGTTGGGTAGCAACATCTTGTTTGTGTGAAAACCGTGAGATACTAATTATTCTGGAAGATGATTCGCCCATTTATCTTGTCTTCTTGGAGGATTTTCTAAATAAGACACATAAGCCGATAATGACCCAGAAATATCTCAGGCATTTTCAAAATCATTATGAGCCATTATATCTGTAATACCTGTGTTAACGTTGGCTCTCTCTGGTGTGTTGGTGTTTAGGCACCGTCCCTCACAGGTCGTCCAATCAGATCATGCTGGCCAACCATTCAGCGCGCTCCGCCACAGTCAGGTGACTCATTTCATTCATTAAAGGCATCATGATAACATCAGAATAATGCAGATTTGATATATCTTAACTTTGACAAGCTAAACTCTTACAAAGTCTAACAAGAGGCTAACAAGAGGCTGCAAGTGCATCTGTATATTTTTGATTATTTATAACAACGTTTTGAGCAGAACGACTGCATCATTTTTTGCTTTTAATAGCTTAATTCAATGAAATAATTTAAAGCATAAGTCTGTTTATTTTCTGTATTTTTCTTATTGTGAATAAATCCCATGAAAATACCAAACCCTACAATGAATTGATCCAACTAACAAGTATTTTTCTGTGTAGCTAAAGCCTGATATAGCGTATCCCTCTGCGCTATAGAGCTCCATTGATGTCCGAAAACTATATGCTCAAACTGAAGTGTAAATTAACTGTCCTCTTTCCTCTCCCAGTCGTTTTCAAGGATCTCCGGTGAGCCCAGATATTTCATATCGCCAGATCTCTGGATGGAAGTCTCCCATCTTCAAACCTCTCTCCTCCTTCAGACACTCCATGTCCTCCCTGGTCCGCCCTCCTCCTTAACAAAACACACAAATAAACTGTCATGAAGCCTTTAGAGGAAATACACCTGGCCACTGACGTGTATACGGAGGTATTTCACAACGTAAAAATGAGTCACCAAAGAGTTTGTGTGTTGTGTTTTAACGACCCTGGATTCACAGTGAAATGTATTTGTGTTGTATAGTAATGACTGATTCTGTGTTGTTGAATTTTGTCACAATTAAAGTGATGAAATAATGACATGAGTCTGGTTTATGGGGTCATTGTGTAGAAAAACTATTTGCAAATGTGTGGAGTTGTGTAACTGTATCTCAATCCGTGTGTGCGTAATCAGATTTGTAAATGTATAAAAAACAATCTCCAAATTTTGATTCAGATTTGCAAGTGTATTGAGATTTGTAGTAAGCCGATAATATCTATACGCATTTACAGATTTATGTACGCATTTACAGATTTATGTACGCATTTGCAGATTTGTCTACACGTTTACAGATTTATGTATGCATTTACAAAAATATACACACATTTATATATTTATGTATGCAATTACAGATTTATGTATGCATTTAGAGATTTGTCTACATATTTACAGATTTATGTACACATTTACAGACTTATGTACGCATTTAGAGATTTATGTGCGCATTTAGGGATTTGTCTACACATTTACAGATATATATACACATTTGCAGATTTGTCTACATAATTTATTTACAAATCTCAATACACTTGCAAATCTCAATACAGATTTGGAGATTTTTTTTTTATAAACATTGACATATCTGATTGTGCACACAAACTGGTTTGCATTTGAATGAAATATGGTGTACAGTATCTGGTGGGTGGTCGCAGGTCAGGTCATCCACTAGACTTACAGTTGTTTAGTCGTGTTGTTTTGAAAGTGAACTACTTTCACTAATCCAGCAGAGAGAGACCTACAGGCCTCAACCCACAGAGAGCCTTAACAAGCAACTCGCCAAAGGCACAATTTGACGTCATGCTCACTCTACTGCACCAGCACCTGTTCAATTTACAAAGATAAACTGGGATTATGCTCACGAAAGAAATGTACTGGATTCTACGAGTCTTCGAGGTTGACAGACTGCAGTAACATTAAGAAAGCCCCTTTAGGCAGCGATGTGGTTAACTACCCTCAACAATACTCTTCACACTCCTGGCCCCACTGCTTGTAACTTCTGTAACACGACTCGTGATTTCACCCTCAAATCTTGTTACAAAACAGCTGCAAGTGAAGGCAAAGCAAAGTGTAGCCTTATAGAAACATGATATCTAGCTGAAGTCATCACGAGGAGAAGCTGATGCGCTGAAGCGGGTGGCGAGGACAACCAGATGTGTTCAGACAGGTCGATCCTCTCTTTGTCGACCCGCGTTCTTTCCTCTATTGTCCCCGGTTGTCAGGGTGTTGAATGGTGTCTATTGAAGAGGGCTCAGGTGGGACTGTGTGTGTGTTCTGGGTTTGTACACGCTATATTCAGGCAGTAACTAGTGTGTGTGTGAGTGAAGTTAAAGGGTATTGTACAGAGTCAGTAGGCCTGATCCTCCTCTGCGCTCCGGTGGGGTTTGAAGTCGTTTCCTGTTTTTTAAGGTCCACTTAGAGAGAAATGGCTCCCCGGGGCAGGCTAAGCTGTCATGGTGTCACACTCTGACAGCGAGAAGACTAAATCAGAATAATCTCTCCCTTATGCACACACACACACACACACACACACACACATGGCCATATCTTCTGCTGTATTTCTCACAGTAATATTGTACTTTTCTTTTTCATTCTCAAGACATTTCCTTTCTCTTTACCTCTCTTCCCTCTCTTACTTCACTTACCGAAAAGAAGTTTATTCAAGTGTGCTATTAGTATACTTCTTTTAAACTTTAAACTATTTTTGGCTTATGCTTACTTTTTGATAGAGTAGCCTTAGAGGGTGTTAGAGTTATTAAACGTATGTTTTGATATTAATTTACTTTAAATCTTCAACAGTTTTCTACGTTTTTGCAGGAAGGCATGTGAGAAAAAATATTTTTTTTAATCTTATCACAAAATATCAAATGAAATAGCAAAAGTCTTTTTATGTAATGCATAAATCATTGGCTAAGTACTATAAGTTAAAGAAAACTTACAAGTATACTTGCAGTAAAAACTAATAAAATAGTTTACTGAGAGTATACTTTAAAGCGTACATAAAGTACAAACAGTGGGCTACAAGTATATAACTAGTAACAGCATACCTATAAGTTCACTTGTAGTGTAGTTCACTTCATAATATAGTTACAGTACAGAATACATGTCGAAGTTTACACTTAAAGTACACTAAAAAGTATATTTTTATAAACTAAAAAGTGGGTCAATTCAGTCCCAAGAGGTATTGAAGTAGTACACGTAAAAGTATACCACTAGTACACTGATATTAGTATACGTACTACATAAAGTATACTTGAGAAATATACTTAAAGTACTTGTTCATGAGGGTTCCCCCTCTGCTCTCACACACCTCTGCATGGCTCCAGGCTGTACAAATGAGCGCTGCCACTTCAGAGAGCTAAAGAAAACTATTCTGATGTCAGTGGTAATTATTCAGCAGCGTGTTCCCACAGCTTGTCCTCCCCTCCCTCCGTCTCTCTCTCTCTTTCTCTCTTTCCATCTCCATCTTTCTCTGTGTGAAAGAGAAGCTTCTCTCTTAATCTGATCCAGATTTCACACTTTGTCACTCAGTATTTCACTCTCGTACCTTTTGGAGCTGTAAGTGTAATCCCCTCTAGGCAAGACACGACATGAACTAAATGATTTCACACCGGAGCTATTTGTCTTTCTGAGGTGCACAGAAAGAGTTCCTGTGAAGGGCCGACAGTCAGCGTATAATATAAAACCTTTACTGTTTAACATTTAGGCTGAAAAAAGGAAACAGAAGAACACTAATGAAGATTTAAAATATACCCGAAAAAGGCCACCAAGAAGGATTCATTTGATTCACTCTGAAACCAAAACCTTTATTAGAGTCTGAATATTTAAAGCATAAATGTCTCTGTACTTTTAATGTCCTCGTTTGAAGCAGTTTGATGATCCACATTAAACCATGTATACCTCATCTAGATAAATTATAGGCCTATAAGTAATGGTGTTTCCCAAACGTTTTTCCTGTGGACCCATTTTTTAGAGAGAAGAGCAAATTTGTGCATAAATGAACGTTCTTGACCATTTTTGCTGCCATTTCTACATCACCTCATATCATCTTGACCAGGCATTTCTAACAGATATAGGCCTACATTTGATAAATCACAACTTCGTTTTATGCAAGTGTTATAAAAAAACATATAAACATGTTAAATACTTCATACATGAGACCAAATAAGTGCATTTATAGGTGAGTTAACAGGCTCTCGTTTTTTCCTCTCATCAGTGAAACTAACTGAATTTTAGATATCACGAATTTGAATTACATTTATGATAAGATAAGAATTGTTTCTGATTTAATGCATAACGGTGGAACAGAGTTTCATAACTTAAACTTAAACTTTATTACGTTCATCATATACATACAATTAAATTTGACCTCTGCATTTGACCCATCCTAAGCATTGTAGGAGCAGTGAGCTGCTGTAAAGCACCCGAGGAGCATGTCCGTATAACGTCAGTCAGTCCAGACCCACTTTTGTACGTCTGGTGGACCTGCAAATTGGGTTCAATACTTGAATGTCTTGTTAGGTGCCTTTTATATCTAGACATCTGACTAGGACCCCTTTTGGACGTCTGTGGACGTGCAACTCAGGTTGACATCAATAGTTGAAAGTTAAAAAGACGTTTAAAAAGTACGTCGCAAAAACCTTCATTCCGGCTCCTCAGTGGACGTCTTTTGGACGGTCGACAAAGACGTTAAATTTATGTCTTTTGGACGTGTCTTTGCTCAGTGGGTGGGGTTCAGTGTCTCCCTCAAGGACACTTCGACACGCAGACAGTAGGAGCCGGGGATCGAACCGCCAACCTTGTGGTTAAAGGACGACCCTGTCCTCCCACAAATGTATTCTTATTTATATTAATTTGAGTCATCTCACCCAGCCTGAAGTGATATTTAGTTTCATAAATATGAACCATTCATTCTGCAGATTGCCCACTTATAGAAGATAACTTAAGAGTTACTGTACGCTGCACTGACTTGACATTAAATCGATGGGCCTGTAGGTGTCACTGTAGTCTATCTCAGCCTGGTAGACATCACGATAGCTGCAGCATGCATTCCTCTGGTGTGTGTGTGTGTGTGAAGGCCTGTGGACCACAGCTGCCTCTGATAGGGATCGACAGGATGAGGAAGGGACGCTCAGGAGGTCACACACACACACACACACACACACACACACGTCTGTTCACATCTGCCGCTTTTGAAGAGGATGACATCGAGGAATTGTTGAACACACAAGGCAGGCGGTTTTGTTGCATTTTTTTTGGCGGAAGCGAGCTGAATAGGGGCGGTTTACGAGTCAAAGAGGAACAGGTGAGGATGGGTGACCTGGACCGCTCTCTACAATACACACACACACACACACACACATACACACACACACACACGCAGGCATCCCACATGTGAAGGCAGGCAGGCTGTTGCCTTTGAAGGGGCCCGGCCTCCTCCAACTGTCTCATGCATGCTTGAGTGATGTCAGCACGGCTGTGGAAAGATTCCTTTCCTGTCACATACACACACACACACACACACACATATACACACATGCACACACACACACGCATCCTTATCACACACACTCTTTTCACACACCATCTTGCCTTTTTTACTACTTTCTCAAACAAACACACACACACGGTTGCTTGCATAACACACACCGACTTTCTTCCTCGCTTCTTCTGTCTTACACACACACACACACACACACACACACACACACACACACACACACACACACACACACATAAAGACACACACTTGGCAGGATGTGCGGGGAGAAAAAGGGGCCGAAAGACAACACCGAGATTAGGAGGCTTTTGTCACGGCTCTGTGGCAGACTTTAAAGGCCTTGGCTCTCTTCCCCATAGCCAGATTTCTTTCTTTTCTCACCCCGTCTGTCCACATCCCTCTCTTTTCACGGGGGGAAGGTAAACATTTGGTACAGAGAGAGACGGAGAAAGGGTGGAAGGGTGGAAGGGAGGGATGGGTGGTGGAAGAAGGATGGAAGCCGCCTGTTGCCCCCTTTTAGCCTCCTTTTTGTGTGTTTTTGTTTTCTTAGTTTTATGGCGGCTTTGTGGCTGTGTGGAGGATGAGTGGAGCGAGGGAGAGGTATGCAAACAGAAGAGCGCTTCAATGCCGGCCAGGTGTCTGTGTTGTTCCCATCTGTGTGTGTGTGTGATGCAAGCATCTGCGCTTTTGTGTGTGTGTGTGTGTGTGTGTGTGTGTGTGTGTGTGTGATGCATCCAGAGCCGACTCTAGCTCTTTTGGTGCCCAAGGCGAAATTTGCGGCGAAATTCGGGTCCAACCCACGGATGTGTAAAGAGAACTGGATACAGCGTTGGAGGCGAGCTCACGTTCATTCCTATGAGAGTTGCTCAGCTCGACTGCTGAGACATGTTGCATATGCACTGAACTGTCAGTCTCTCAGGTGAGTGTGTGTGTGTGTGTGTACAGGTATCTTTCGGGTGTCAGTGTGTGAATGTTTTCTCCCCAGGTGCGTGTCTCTCTGTGTGTGTGCGAGGCCGTCATGGTCACTGACTCCATTCACCTGAGCCGTCCTTTCACAGTGAAAAGCCAGTTGCCGGTAAAAAAGCTCTTTGGACAGCTTCTCTTCATCACCAACCACAGCTGCTGTTGACTCAAGCGCCCAGGAATCTCCTCCACGGGTTCACACCCTTTTAAACCAGCCAACCGCTCACCAGGACCCTCAGAGAGCGAGCAAGCAAAAAAAGGCCCTGCAAGAACCTCAAGGTCTAAAGGACTAAACATTTGCTCTGGCAGCGATGGACAAAGATTTAGTCAAAATGCAGCCGTCTTATTGGTCGGAGGAAGCGGAGTTGCTATAGAGAAACCTTCAGCCATAATTGTGATGCTTACTGACTCAAAAATAAATCCTGGTAGAAGTATCCTCACTGATTCACTCCAACAACCACAGAGAAAACCATAGAAATAGAATAGGAGTCATTAAACTGTTTTTCATGGTCATTTGACTCGTACAAAAGAAACACATGTCAGTGGGGCTGCAAAGTGGGGTCGCAACTTGCCAAGAAGAGAACGGACGCAGCTCTGGAGCGGCGAGGAGTGAGACGGATGGACCGTGGAGATAACGCAATTCACTATAATACTTTAAAATATTAAGAAGTTGCCCGCTGTTCGGTTAATTATCTGTAACCAGCGTAGCATTAAAGCGTGGTGGAATAGAGTGCTCCAGGGATGACGTGTTTTTGTAGGCCAACCAGAAAGTTATCATCGCCCTGATTCCCTCTTGACAAAAAGCCAATGGAATTTCTCCAAAGTACTATCAAACCTCCATTACCTACTTTATAAATAAGTGCACACTCAGAGCTTTTG
The DNA here is from genome assembly GCF_043250625.1 of Sebastes fasciatus. NCBI lineage: Eukaryota > Metazoa > Chordata > Actinopteri > Perciformes > Sebastidae > Sebastes > Sebastes fasciatus. The sequence goes on from NC_133804.1 coordinate 27,817,069, forward strand.
ATATAACAATCCAAAGTAACCAGGTTTCAGGATCATGAAAGGTTTCAACAGATTTCATTAAATCGATTGCAAAAAAATCTCTTTCTCTCTCTCTTTTAGATATGAAAGAATACTTACAGTTGTGAAAAGCTGCAGCTCGTCTGGTGGTAGAAACACTCAGGTCACATTGCAGATTGGTCAACAATGTTTTTTGTTGTTGTTTCTCATTTATTTGGACGGCCACTTGAGACTTCTTGTATATTTTAACAGCATAATCTTGTGTTTTTTCTGTAACAGGAGGACCCATGGCCTGATTCTTCATGTAAGTTATTGTTGTGAGACTTTTACTGTATGTTGACTTGTTGGTCTGACCTCTACAGGACAAGCTCATGATCTCAATGTGACTCTGACCGGGTTAAACAAAGGTTAGATAGAGATACACTGGAGTTACAACACTATGAAATTGAAAGTTATTTCACTGTTAGATTCCTTTAAAGATTGTTATTAATGCCTAGAAAGCAAAAAAGAAAGTTAATTTTATCATTAATAAACAATGAATCTCATTCAAGGACCCAGATGACAGATGAAAACTCTATCGGTGACGTTTTCTCCTCCTTTCCTGTTCTTCCCGTCTCATTCGACACTTCCACTCTCCTCACTGATCTCCTCTCCGTTTTCTCAACACATCTGTCAGCAGCTCAGCTCTGTGTCATCCTCCTCCTCCTCCTCCTCCTCCTCCTCCTCCTCCCTGCTCGTCTTCATCTTTTCCTCCTGTCTGTCCTCCCCATGTTCCTCCCCCCAAAACTCTTCAAGTCAATCAAACTCACAGGAGGAACACAAAAAAAGCAGGAAAAGCTGGCTATAATCTCTGAGATAAGAAAGAATGAGAGGTGAATGTCAAGGATGAAAACACATATTTTCCTTGTACTGTATCTTTTATCAGGCGGGTCTTCTTCCTGCTCTTATCTCCCACTTGACTGTAATATGTCTGTCAGAGCTTTAAATCTTAAATACACTTACCTCTGCTATTTTGTTTATCACCAGTGAAGCTTCCCAGATGTTTAGTAAATGTCTGGTTAGGTCATGTAGTCATGAGTAACTGTTGATTTTGCAGCAATTTCAAAACCGCAGATTCCTGAGAGGAATTTTACTTCTCTGTATTTCTTCAGTGTTTCTTTTCCTTAAACCTCTTGTTCAATCTTCAACCTCACAATCTGGAAAGTTGTGAAACAGTAGACGCGTATTAATGATCCTATTTTGGTCAAAACATCCAATCCATGAGGGGAAACTACATATATTGGCCATGTCCAGTTTATGTGATGCCAGTTTATATGAAATGTGTGGAAACAAGGCAAAGACATTTTAGGGGAAGTTTAACTTTGCTGTCCTTTCCTGTATAACTCTTTTTTAATAGACGTGTTTTAATCTGTCTTTTATTTATTGCTTTATCTGCAGTCTGAAAAGTGATGTTCAAATGAAACTATGGGATCTAGCAAAGTAATAATAGCATTGTCATGATAAATGAATGCTTGTCAGCTACCCATCATTTACTGATAAATCGCAATAACTGAAATTAAATCCAGCGATTTAGCGTTTTTCTGCACCTTGTTTAGTTTTTTTACTTCCTGCCACTGCTTTGGTTTAACTCTGTTTCAAGATGGAGCAGACAGCTGAGCTCAAAAGGAGAGTGAATATTTGCACAGAAACACAACTCCAAATTTCACCACCTGCAGGGTTTGTAAACAGGCAACTGTTTGCTAACGAATTAGCAGTATCAACTTTTTAACCATGGATTGTATATAAGAAGTGGACGTAGTCACCGTGACGTCACGTGTTTTGAAACCTCGAGTTTTGAAGCCTCGAGTTTGGCATTTTGTACGTTTTTGCTGCAATCTTGGGTTTTTGCAAGCAGAAGTGAAATGAGAGGGTGGAGCTAAGTACAACCGAACGCTGAATAAGACATTTTTAGACAACCAAAAATGTTATAATTAACTTTCATGAACTGAAAACACACTATGAAAGGGTTAAAGTTGTAAGATGAAAACACGGACAACTCCCAGACCAGACAACGCCGTGGTAACGACCTGTCAATCACAAGGTAGCCACGCCCTAAAGCATCCCCTGCTTTATGGTCTATTTGACTCTAAATGGGACCATAATTTACTAAATGAACATCATGCTGTATTGAAGAAGACTTGAAACTAGTGATTGAGACCATAAACTCATGTTTACAATGTTTACTGAGGTAATAAATCAAGACAGATTTAGGGTCATTTTCTCATAGACTTCTATACAATCAGACTTCTTTTAGCAACCAGAGGAGTCGCCCCCTGCTGGCTATTAGAAAGAATGCAAGTTTAAGGCACTTCAGCATTGGCTTCACTTTTTAGACCCGGAGGTAGCCCACTGGTTTTAACAAAATAATGTTAACGTTGTGTTTAGTTTGTTCTGCTGCCCCAAGTGGCCAAAAACACATTGTTAAAAAGCTGAAGAACATGCAGAATACGGTTTTAAACTGTTTATTATCATCTTATTGTGTTTCCATGTCCCGCCCTGTTGCCACCTCCACCCCTCTGCAGTGCCCCGTCCTTTCAACAGTGTTGTCTTTCATCATCATCCTCCCTATAAATGAGTCAGAGAGGGAGAGAGAGAGATGCTTCACACCCTCCGTCTGCACGCACCGCATGTCCATCTGTCATCGCTCCAGACGGACACGTTGACAGATTAAACGCCGACTGCAGCTCGCACAATCGAAGGGCTGCAACTATTTAGAGGACGTTCACTTAAAGACGGTCCCATGGTACTGACTGAGCTATTGTGCTGGACAGGAATCTCTTTTGTGTGACGGGACACAGAGAGAAGGAAAGAACAATATCTCGTCTTACAGATACTGTCAAAATAAGACAATAAATAGATTTACCTTTTTTTAATGGCACCAATAAAATGATTACAATGGGAGAAAACAAACATTTTAACCTAACTGACAATAGACTGTACAAGATTGTCGATACAAAGATTATCGATAAAATTTCGTATATTCCGTCGGCACGTATAAATACAGTATCTTACAATGACATGAACATGGTATTTGCTACATAGCTTATTACTAATAGAACACAAAATCCACTCATGCAGTATAATGCCCAATTATATGAAAAAATAAATTAGAAACACACTTTTCTTTTTTAATCTTGAGACAATTTATAATGTTTAGTTGGCCGATGTGTTGCTAGAGCTACTGAATGGTCCAAAGCATCCTCACTAAATCATCTAACACTATAACTTCAACACTATAATGTCATTCCATCTACATGCTAGTGGTAATACACAGTCGGTCTACTGGCAGTCCTTTAGCTTTGACACAATACAACTTAAATGAGTTTAAACATGTGAAATGAGTGAAATAAGGTAACGGAACAGTTTTCACAGAAAAACACTGATTGAGGAAAATGTTACTGTTTGGAAACGTTTCAACCCTCCAACATGAGGGGAGGAACTTTAAAATGAAAGAACACACTCCAGCTGTTCAGGGCGACTTTGTCAACAGATGTTTCAAAACAGAAAATGGGAGGACAAGAAGAACATGTCAGAGGGAGAGTTACTAAGGCAATATTCCAAGACCTTTCTTCAGTTAAAGAAAATCATTTTGATATATGCTTATTCTTTACTGTTCTGGTGTACTTTAACTTAATTAGGGGTTCAAGCCCTGATTGTTTTTGTGCTGATTTATGTATTTTTTAAGTTTGTGTGTGGGGAAGTTCTGTGCAAATGCTGCTCAACAAATATGATCCCAATCGGCCTGATGGGCACGCTATAATTAAAGATTTGAACGTTTTGTCGCAAGTCCGATTTAGACTAAACTCGGTACAGACATCTATCTCTCTGTATTATAAAAATGGGCATACTGTATAAGAAGTATCCACATGTATATATTTTTCCTGCTTGAGTTTAAATATTTATGTGCAACAACAATACACGCTGAAGAACGACCACATGTGCAACTAAAGTTACCAGGTGATTCCAATAAATCACTTCCTGTCACATGTTTTTTTTTTTTTTAAACGCACCCTTGTAAAGTTCTCACTGTCGTATTTCGTCCTGAAAAGGTCTGCAGACTCACTTGTGCAATCAACTACATGTCAAACCTACAGTTTCTTTAAAATATTTCACATTTCTTATTGTTTTTATGTTTAAAACATCTCTGGACAGAGTCACCCCTCCGTTTCAACCGTACACATGGCGTGAGTGTGCCTCTCAGAGAGCGCTGTGATTTAAAACAGCTGATCTTATGCACAGTTTTTATATATAGTGGTCAGATTCAAGAGCACACACAGGAACAAGAAGATGGAGACCTGAGAGAGAGAAAGTCTGTTGTAACTGGCGGTGTGCTGAGAAGCTTTGTTGGTGGAGGTTTCTAATGAGGTTTGAGTAAGTAAGAGAAAATGCAGTGATACAATGAGAGTAAAAGAACAACTAACAGTCATTCAAATACATGAACAAACCAAGTAACAAGAGAACGTGAGAATCAGTATGTCTCGAAAAGCAGCTTTGAAAGCAGCGTATTCTAGGATCATTTATATAGTCTCCTAATTAGCTTTACTCATAGCAGCTGCTGGTGACCTCCCCGTCTACAAATTAAAGGCCCTGAACTCCCACACAGGTGTTTTCAGTTAATCTGGCTGATTAGACTTCAGGATGAAGCCAGGAGGCGCAACACAAACTCAACGTATTAATAAGAATGATAAAAGGTGCAACAAAACTATACGAGAATGAGAGAAATATTAATCAAATGCACATTGATTCTAATCAGGTCTAATAATCAGCCAAAATGAGAGAAAACACCTGGGTGTGTGGGGGCTTTAAAATGGCATTAACATGAGACTGAACTGTTATCTAATTGCAAAAAAATGCTTAAAATCCATCACTCAATATTTAAAGGGGACATATCATGCTCATTTTCAGGTTCGTACATGTATTTTGGGTTTCTACTAGAATATGTTGACGTGCTTTAATGTTAAAAAAAACACATTATTTTCTTCATACTGTCTCTCTGAATATGCCTGTATTCTTCCTGTCTGAAATGCTCCGTTTTAGCGCTCTCCTAAAAAAGCCCAGTCTGCTCTGATTGGCTTACGAGAAAAATATGGTGCACCTTTGCAAAGGTAGTTCTCAAAACTCTAATGAGCCTGCATGTTAACATACTGTAGGAAGGGGAGCCCAATCTGAATGGCAAGTTGAATCACATGTTTTTTTAACTTGGCAGCCCACAAAAAACTGACTGGGTCGTCTTATTTCACAGTTTGTGGGTTGTAGAGATGTCACGGTACCAGAAATAGTTGATACCAATAACACATTTCGCGATACACAATCCGATACCATGGTAAAAACAAACAAAGCAATAAATCTCGTGTACTTCAACATACACTCCTTTATTGCTTACTGTTTTTTGCGAATTTGTTAATGATCCCTGATGATCCGGCTCAAGTTTCTCGCCAAAAACTAAATTTTACAAGATTACATTTGAACACATAATGATAGCGTTATAATTTACCTTCGCTCAATTACCTACATTTTTACTAACAAATCTTGAACGCACAGCTAACGTTAACTAGCTCTCCTCCTGCTGATTTCAACACAGATTTGTTGTTCACAATGTCGCATTATCAGGGAAATCGGCCCAGGGATGACAGGACACTTTTTCAAGCCCTGATCCCCAGTAACTATACGGGAACCTGTGCTACTGTAGTAGTAGTACTGTATGTAGTAGAATTTTGGCATCGTCTTGGTACAAAAGTATTGGTTCTCGTGACATCCCTAGTACGTTCGTTGGCACTCCATATACCCAAATGTATGACCACAAGCACTGAAAAAGTGAGGTTTTCATGATACGTCCCCTTTAAACTTAATGTGGTCAGTATAATTAGTGGTAAATCTGCAGATGTGTGAATCAAAACATACAGAATCAAAACATATCTTTGAATGTATCAAGAAATTATTCTAATTCATTGTACAGCACTAAGAGTCTAGTCAACGGGTTCTGCTGTAGTAATCAACATAACTGCAGAATGTATGGCTCTAAATGTTTGTGATACTGATATCAGTTTAAAGCTGCATCCCATCATTTTATCTTTTCTAAAATGTCTTGATCAGGGTGAAGGAGGGCTCTGCAGGTGAGAAGGCAGCACTTTATCCAAACCATTTCCTCTTGAGATAAAAACAAAAGACAACAGACGAGTCCGCCTGCTGCTTCGTAACAAACCGTGTGTGGAGAACAGAGCACATGCAAACCCTGCTCCATCATACTTGAGGTCATATTGTGCGGCGCTTTAAGAAGAAGAAGAAGAGTCGAGGACTTTAAGTTAAAGAGTTTAAGATGAAGTTCCTCTCTTTTAAGCCCTCTAAATCTCATGACAGATTAAGAAGAATCTGCGACATTATCCAATGATCCGACGGTGATCCACGAAATCTGGAAACAATTCTTCGAAGGCACCGTTTTACACCGAGGCATTGTTGATGATCCCTTTGCGCTGTTGGCTTAACGTATGAGGAGAACTGATATCCTTCATCCCTCTCTTCTGAAGTCAGCGAGCATCCCACAAAGCTGAAAAGGCGATAAGGTGAAGCAGGAAATGCCCCCTTTCTCCAGGAAACTGTCAGTATCGGAGTTGGGACAGATCTAATGATTGCTCCTGCTACTGTTGTCCGGAGGTTTTCCTTGCTTGTAGAAGAAATTGCATTGTAGCTGCTGCTAAAATTAATTGTACTGAGAGAGATTCATGCCGTCTGAAACCAGTTTGACATCAGTTCTTTTTCACACAGCATCAGATAGCAGCTGGACATTTATCAGAACGGCTGAAGCAGAACGCAGCGGCCCTCATCCTTGCTGAGGCTGTGTGTGCGTGGATACAGTGGGAGTTGTTATTTTTATGTCTCAGTTGGGCTGACGCCTGAGATACACTCTGAAATTAAGCTATTACATTACATACATGCTAATTGTTCTTTATAGATTTACCCAGGATGAAGTAGCGTGCTAAATGCCATATAATCCACTATATACACGAGTAGCTATAGTTGGAGCCTTGTAGCGTAGGCGAGCTATTTCTACTGTTACTGAGGAGGTTGTGGTTGTGTCCAAAAAGAAGCAAAAAAAAGCAAGATTTAAAAATCTACAGAAAAGATTTTATATAAAAAAAGCTTTGAATAAAACATGTTTGGGGAGTTTTCTCTCATAGATTTCACTGGATTGGTTTCCAGTCTGCTTAAAAATAAAGATCTTTGTCTTCTTTCTTTACATTCTTCATAGTTTGAATCAGTCTGTTTACACAATAACGTGGCTGCAGCACAATGAGGAAGAGAGTTGACCCCATGTTTCTGGATACGGTCTCTTGCGTGTGGTTCTTCTTTCTCTGTTCTTTCAGCAGCTAGTTTTAAACTGTAGTTAATGAGTCTGCATGCACAGCGACATGTTCATGTAAATGTGAAAATACCGCAGCGTGCTAACACTGGTAGTGGATGTGCTGGTGCTGGTGCACTTTCCCGTCCACGTGCGAATGCGTGTGCGTGTGAATATCCGTGTAGATTTTGGGGTAGACCTTGGGAGCCAATGGGGTGCCTCCCTGAGCGAGAAGCAGCTGCTGATGGGCGACGTAGTCCTCGTACGAGAGACAGTCTTTATCCCCGTTGGCCGGCTGAGAAGGCGGCGCCGGGCAGACTCGGTCACGACTGGCCGCAGGTAGACGCTGGGCAGCGGGAAGAGCAGAGGAGGATGAAGAAGAAGAAGAAGAAGAGTAGCAGGTGCGTTTTGATTGGCAGAACCAGAGGAGGGCGGTGCCTAAGATGAAGGCGACGCCTGCTGGTATTCCGATAATGACGGGCCAGGGGAGGCTCGGGGACGTCGCAGTGGGGACGGCGTTGTTTTGGGGCTTCAGATCTGCAAAGAGAGAAGAGAAATCAACTCTCTAGTACAGGGGTCAGCAACCTTTACTATCAAAAGAGACATTTCCGGCAAAAGAAATCTGTCTGGAGCCACAAAACATTTGAGCATTGTGATGAAGGTAACACAGTTTATAGTCTAAGTATAAAGTATATAAGTCTAATGCAGTGAGGGCCAAAGTGCACATGTACGACGGAGTATTAGGGCCACATTGAGGAGAAAAACATCTGAGATTTACAGAATAAAGTCACAATATTACGAGAAAAAAGTCGTAATATTACAAGAATAAAGTCAGAACTTAACAAGAAAAAACGTCCTGATATTAAGAGAATAAGGTCATGACTTTACGATAAAAAAGAAAATAACACGTAAAATTACTACTTTATAATATTATAATTTTATTCTCATAATACTGCGACTTTTTTCTCTTGAATTTATGTCTTTATTCTTATAATATTACAACTTTTGTTCTCGTAAACCTGTGACTTTATTCTCGTAATATTATGACTTTAATCTCGAAATCTCAGATTTATCTATTTTTTCCTCAAAGTGGGCCTAATACTCCGTTATACCATCGTACATTAGACCTACAACAATGATAAATAAAAATGAAAATGTAAACAAAAAACAGTTATTCATTTCCATTTTTGTAAATCCACAGGGAGCCACTGGAGAGGAGCTAAAGAGCTGCTCCGGAGCCGCAGGTTGCAGACCCCTGCTCTAGTAAATTAAACCAGAGAGATAAATATACGTGATCACTCTATGTGTGCATGTTAGTTTCTCTGACCTGGTAGCACCGTCAGGTAGGCGCTCCTGAAGCTGTAGCCCATAGTGTTGGCTCCGAGGCAGATGTACATGCCGGCGTCCTCCTCCTTGGCTCTGGTTATCAGCAGCTTGTTGAGGTAGGATCCGTCCGGACGCGACCAGACCTCCCCTGTAGGCAGCACCACGAAGCGGTGGTCTCCAACCTTGGAGTCAAATCATACAAAGTACAACTTTATTGACCTGTTCAGTCAAGTTGCCTCAGAGAATAGTGTTTACATGTAGCAGACAGTGTGTGTGTTTGTACCTCTATGGTGGAGTTAAATTTGTTCTCGTCTCCAGGTTCGACTCTTTTCAGCCACTGAATAACCGGTTTGACGTCACTACGGACTTTACACTGGAAAGACGTGGTTCCTCCGTAGTCCACGGTGGTGTTGACGGGGTGAGTGCCAGTCAGGATGGGTTTAGAGTTGGTACGCTCTGAAGAAAGAGACAAACACGTACATAGAAAGAGAAATATTTAAAATCAAATTTGAGTTGACAAAGTGTGAATAGAAGATATTATTTGACTGATTTTGGTTTGATTTGTATTTTGTAAACTTGTCAAATCCAGCTGTAATCTGAATTAAAATCAGGCTAAAAGCACAGTGAGGACAGAGTATGTACTGCTTTTTATTGTATTTGTTTGAACTGAATGAAACTCAACAACCCTGAGGGAATATAAAATGGTTTGAAAGCGTTATTTGAACAGTATCTGTTGTATTCAGCACCGCATCCGCCCTCTGCTGAAGAGACACAAACAGACCACTTATCGTCAGCTCCTGCCTTTTCTTTCTCAGTTTATACAGCAGAATAAACACACCTGCCACAGACATTCAATAGTCTCTTCTTTAGTGTCTGTAAATACCATCTCACGAGAACGGAACCCCAGAAAATGAAGTTGCGGGTGTATGTTTTTACTTTCGAAATATGTTTAAAACTCTACGACCACATTGCAGTGCTGGCTTCCTTTTCTTTGTTTCTAATGCATGTGTAGTGTTTTTCCTAAGAGCTCATGGTGCTGTAAGTTTAATTATTTAAATGTGTAAAAGTCTTAATGCAGTCACAGCACGTCCTAAAGACATCTGGTGAGCCGGCAATCAAATGCAAAGGAACCACACATGAAAACAACACTGCCAGAACTCATTCAACTAACATATGGAAAGAGAAGAATACAAAAAAATACTAAAGGTAATGCTCAGAAGGGATGCTGAATAGTGCAGGGTTGACATGCATTTACAGGAATATACGTGTTGCGTGTGTACTATTCTCAAATATCTCTACTTACGGATTGTTTTTTTTCTTCTTTCTAACAGCTGTGAATGACTGACAGCCGAGTGAATCTCTCCTGATAGAGAAAATGTCACATTTGACATAAGCGAGCAGCGGTTTGATTTACTTCCTCTCCGTTCATGTGTGTGTGTGTGTGTGTGTGTCATTCAGGAAAGACTACAGCTGTACTTTAATGTACAACAGATGTGGTGCGTAAAGTGAGAGGAGCTGGTCGGAGGGCTCTCAACAGAGCTATCACATTCAGTAACGTACAGTTCAGCTCCACCAAACAGCTTCACATTAAATCACACAGCGTCAAAATAGCTTTTGTGGCCGTCCAACACAACCCAATATGTCAGAAAACACTCACAAATCATCGCAGCACACATTCTGCTCTCAACAGAAAAACGGGACTGAAGCTGCAGCTGGCTCAGTCTCCACCACGCTGAATATTCATCGTGTTTGCTGATGGGCCTGGTGGCGATCAATAAAAGCCACTGAAGTGAGAGGAGGCTTTTAAAAGCTATTTTAATACTTCTATACTTGGTGCAACTCATTAGCCAGCACACAGGTGCGTGTGGCTCTACTTTAACAACCAACCACAACAAGTAAAAGATTTTCATTAAGTGAATTTATAGCATTAAAAACATTAACATTTTGGTTGATGACGGACTATTTTCACCTCTTTCTGTCTTAAAACAAGAAGGAAATCTGAACTCAGGTTCCAAACACAACAAGCAGCGATCTCTACTGATCACTCTCGGACAGCAAATCATTTAAAAGTTAATTATGGTGTTCTTGATCATACGATCTTAGACATCCTACATAATCACCGTACTGTGAGTCAGAATGGAAACCCCTAGTATTTATAGTCAGACAGGCTTTCAGTCACACAATAACACACACACATTGTGTACAGCATAATGTATGTTATTGTTTGGGTGAGACACATTCCTGCTGGTATATCATGTACCTGCACCGCAACTCCAGAAATGTGCTTTCTGATGTGTCACGACATGAAATCACCACATGCAGCCGTATTTATACATATATTAAAAATCTTTACAGTCAACATTTATGACATTATCAGGCCAAATATTAGCTTTTTCCAGCAGCTTCAATTCAAGGATTTGCTGCTTTTCCTGCTTTTTATATGACTGTAAACTTTACAGTACAGTGATTTATCAAAAATCTGCTCAAGTAAATAAAAAGTACTTGATTTTATAATGTAATCTAAAAAGTTCAGACCACCACACAATTACACTAATTATATTATATATATATAGGAATTGTAAATAGTAATTTCCCAATCTGTATAATATGTATAATAACATTAGCACTTGTTTGATCCCTGTGTGGAAATTCTCTGCTGTTTTATGGAGAGGACGGTGGTACATTTTGAAAGTCCGGGACAGACTTTGGAGGTGGCCTTGATCTCTCCTGCTCTGTTGGACACTTCAACTGATTCTTCCTAACATTAAGCTTTAAAGGTCCCATATCATGCTCATTTTAAGGTTCATACTTGTATTTTGTGTTTCTACTAGAACATGTTTACATGCTTTAATGTTCAAAAAAAACTTTATTTCCCTCATACTGTCGACCTGAATATACCTGCATTTACCCTCTGTCTGAAACGCTCCGTTTTTTTTGACGGAATTGCAACAGAATTGCATTAACAACAGCTTGGGGTCCATGTGTACTTCTTGTCAGCTGATGACATACACTGCAACCAGGAATAAACTGGGACACATTTAGAATATTTTACGTTTAAAATTGTGTCAAGGATCAAAATATTGTATATTTGTGACATCACGAATGGCTTGTTTCAAAAGAGTTTCTGAATACGGGCTGTGTGAATTTCCCTGTGGATTGAGTGTTTCGATACTTTCACAGTATTTAGATAGGATTAAAGCCTGCTTTAAAATAAAAAACTTTTTTATAATATGGGACCTTTAAGAAAAAACCTTTGACAACTGATCTACATTTTTGAGGTTGCATGGTGACTCACGTATGACTTCCACTTTGTAGGTGGCGTTGATGACTCCTGCTCTGTTGGACACGTGGCAGGTGTACTTCCCGCTGTGCCTCGGCATCAGGTTCTTCAGACTCAGAGTCCACTTCTTCTTCTTTCCTTCCCCTCCTTCTGCTCCGCCGTCCTCGTCCACCAGCGGCCGACTGTCCTTCAGCCACATGATGTCGGGGCGAGGGTTACCGCTCGCCGTGCACTTCAGACGCACCGAGCTGCCCACCGGGCGAGCGATGACGCGCTTCCTCATCTTTGACGGCTGGGTGAAACGTGGACGCACTGCGAGTGGAGAGAGGGAGGATTGAAACTGTAATCAGAACGAGATGTCGTATTGGAAAACAAGTTGTACTGCTGTTGGCTGCCTGTAGTAGAATATGGTTATGATAAAGTATAAAACTCAAAGAAACTCTCTTTCTCATGCTCAGTCAGCCGCAGATGGGAAGAATGAAAATGAGAGAACAGAAGAAGTTATGAGTAGAGATACGGTTTACAGTTCAGTTTTATATTTACAAGCAGTGTTGTGTTCTTCAAACCAGTGGAAAGAGAGCAGGTTGGGTAAGATTGTGGAATTCATCATGAGAGTCTTATATGAGACTTTTATGAGACGTAAAGCGATCAAAGCTGCGTTATCTGAAGAGGCACAAAGGGAGGGTTCAGAAATGTCTTAAGCCACATGAGATACCGTTTTTATCGTCTCTTTATCTCCAGAAAAAGTAACACTTTTTGCTTTTAGATAAATCAATGCATTATTAGCATTCTGAAGACGTGTTGCTTTCAAGATTATAATACATTCATACCCTACAGCTTCATCTACTATCCTCCTCCATACCTCTACCTCTTTAGGAATGCAGTAGTAGATTAGGGTGCTGCATTTTTTTTCCACATTTCTTTATTGTAAAAATCAACAATTACAAAATGTGACAATATGACAAAACAGACAACATTAAGCATCATATTGATAAAGGGATAACAAAACAGGCACGACTCCATTCCTACTAGGCTGGTACATTCACCATTGTATCAGGACATACAGTAATTCTAAGAAACAATAAAAAAGAAAAGAAAAAAAGAAAAAGACCCTAATATAAATTATATAAATAAGAACTTAACAAATAAAGGCAGGCAATAAATCACAATTCTCCAAAGAAGTCCACTTGCAAAATAAGTACATGAACACATTTCTTAGTGTTTATAATGTGAATAGACTCATAGTACTTTCTAAATTCAAGGTATTCAAAATATGGGTGTGAAATTTCCCCAATAAAATTGATAAATTGACAGGCTGCTGAATGTTTCTGGTTTTTGTTTTCATAGTAAGATATTACATCCTAGGCTTCCAGCTTAATTGAATGATTGTTTTGAGTGTCAAAATAGTCATCAATTTTCTTCCAGAATCCTGATGTGTACTGACATTAAAGCAGATGTTTAGTTGTTTCTTCTTCATTTTTTACAGAACTCACATTTGTTATCGAGAACCACAAATATTGAGACAAATTTGTTGGTGGGATAAATGTTATGTACACTTTTTTGTAACGTAATTCCTTCAATTTGTTGGGGATAACAAATTTATATTGGAGAAGCCATGTTGTTTCCCAATGAATATTAGAGAAATGGGAGCTCCACACACATTTAGATTAGGCTGCTGCAAAATACCAACTTTCCTTTTAAATGAGATGAAATCCACATTGTTTATCATCTCTTTTAAAGAAGAATGACAGAAGAAAAATGCTACTGTTTGGTAATGACATATACATTTCCTCCAGATGTCAGGATGGAGCACTGAGCGGTTCTCTGTTAGAGCTGCTAGAAACCCCCTATAATCACACAGATATTGTACGCATGTTTGTCTGAACTGAGCCTCGTTGTTTCCTTGTTGCTCAATCTGACGTTCTATTGGTTGAACCGTTGTTTATGCATGCAGACATCTGCAGCGACTAATGCGATAACAAATACATTTTCCATTCCACAAATAGTCTGCGCTGGTGCGTAACCTTCGACTACACACCGTGAAATCAATTTCTTTGAAGTTAGTAATAATCTGCGTCTCCTACACACATTCATTCCTGGCGTGAAAAGACGTCCTTGTTACAACACGCGGACACGTGTTTCCACAAACTTTATAAACAAGAAAAATTGATTTAGGAAACGAATTGAATCATCCGACTGAATATGAGACTTGGTAACTTGTTAAGATGGACATCTTTTTGCAGTGTACGGAGCGTCAGACGGGCTGAGGTCATCGCCAGAGGCCGTGCCAAGAATCCCATGTTGTGCCGTAACAACATATGGCAGCGTGCCTCTTGGTATATACAACCCTAATTTGCTGTAATAAACCTAATTGTTTGTTTAAGAAAAATGTTTGAATCACTTCCTCTTCTCCTCGACACACAAAAGACTTACTCACATGACCGGGAACCTACACTCACAAACATCCTTATTTCCCACTGATCCAGCACCTCTGGCCCCGAGGTTATACGCCTCTGCTGCTCTTAAAAAAAAAAAGGCACATATTTGGCCTCAAATCACGCATCCACAAGATCCCCCCGTAAAAACCCATTAGACAGCTCTAATGTAACATCGCTGTAAATATCCGGTCATGAATGCACATCTGTGTCATAAAAAGCCAGACAGTGACTTAGCATCACACCAAACATCCATTCATTCAAGCAAATCCTTTCTTACAAAACATAAAAAGGCCAGTTAACCCCCACACACCTATTCAAACACCCACATCCCTCCACGCAATTACAGTACATGACTTAACCCCATCCAGCCATTCAACGATTACATATTCCTCCGAAACTCATGCATCTATTCATGCACAAATATCCCTCTTTAAAAAAACACACAACAATCAGCGAGAACATCAAAGAGGAAAAGAAACTACCCAGTAGGGAGGGAGGAGAGGAAATCATTCACAGGAGCGCTTGATTTTTACAGCCCTCATGTTCAAGCCACAGCAGATAGCCATCAACCGGGGCGATAAATCACCCTGAAACTACTGCAGTTTCGCCTCTTTCTTTTAGACACAGCTATTATTCTAGCTCCGGGTAAACAAACAAGGGGGAGAGTTATGTGACGGGTTTGCGCGCTGAAATGTGGAGATTTTACTACGGCCACATTACTCAGAGGAATATAGTTCTCTGTTGACCGGCAGGAAGCTGGACAGGATGACAGGACAAACATCCCCCTCTCATCCCCTGAGTCTAAGAAAAGCTACTGGACTACAGCTGAACTGTGACCAGTTAGTCAATAGATCTAACAGAGAGCGGAGGATAAATACAAGATAATGATTAATAGTTTCATGTTTTGGCAATGTCCTACTTTGATGATTACGTAAATTCGCTGGCTTCGACTGAAGTTAATTGGAGAAGTGGAGGAAAGAGCCAAAGCAAAGTGCAGCTGAACTCGAGGAGACATGGAGAAAGAACAAAACACTGCAAAGTGCAACTGAAATGAACTGATTTATAATGTCTAAGCTGAACCAAATCAAACAGAAGTTCAGGAGAAAACAGATGGAAAGAGAAAAGTTCAAATTAAGGTTAGCACACACGGACTGACAGACGAATAAAAGTGGAGTGACGGCAGAGAAATTGAGAACAAAGAGATGGAGTTAAAACAATAAAAAAAAAAGTAAAAGGTAAGAGAGAGGGCAACGCTAAGAGGTAGGAAGAAAGAAAAACAGAGCGAGAGAGCGAACTGAGAGAGCGGTGATAGAGAGAGGGAAAGAGGCGAGAAGGTGAGAGCCAGATCGGGCGAAAGGGCAGGCTTGTTCTGGGTCTCGGGGGCCACTTCAACGCCACACTTCACAGTGTAAAAATACTGCTGACCCTCCGGCTGACCGCCTTTGATCAGACAGTGAGTCACAGACAGACGGAGGGAGAGAGAGAGACTCGTGATTCCAACTTGGATTCTCAGATTGAGGAGATTTTTGCTAAAGATGTGGCTTTGACAGGAGTTTAGTTTAGTTTTGGGTTAACATTAGAATTAGGATTACATTTCTCTTAAGACAGTTTAAATCTTTTGCTGAGAGTTAGATGAGAAGATTGAGGGGAAGCAGGGGGGAACATCTAGCCTGGCTGACTCCAACGTTAAAAAATATACCTGACAACACCTCTTAAAGGGCGGGTTCAACTGTTTTTTTTCTCGTTTCCACTCAGCCGTTAGTGAAAAGCAGTGACATAGGTTACCAAAGTAAGCTAATCAATAAGGTTATGAATAATGTGAACGCTAACTAACTATCTAATGCAAACTAAAGTCATTATTTCACTGTCTTCAAAGCCACCAGACTACATTCACACAAACAGTAATTTTACCTCGGCGAACACGGGAGCTGCTGGTCTACCGCTGCATCGATCAGTTTGTGTTATTGTGGGACTTTCTGATACGAACTTACTTGGCGTCCACACAGCAGTACATTGATGAGCTTCCGTGCCGTTGCAAGGTGTTCAAAAAAAGACAATTTGTAGTTTTATAAGGAGTTGCAACTATTTCTTGGTGGGAGTCGTGACTTCCCAGAGTCTTATTGACACCATGAGTTTGCAACCAGCTGAGACGCTGCACATAACTTTCCATAAAACCACAAACCGTTATTTCAACATTGTTATTTAAAAGGTGCTGTGAGGCAGATTTTTGGACTTTGGATGGAGCCAGGCTGGCGTCATTTGCTAAGCTAAGGCTAACTGCCTCCTGGCTCTGGCTCACAGATTTGATGTGTGGTATTGATTTTCTCATCTCACTCTTGGAAAGAAAAGTGAAAAAGCATATTTTGCAAAATGGAAAACTATTCCTATAAAACAAGGTTGAGTTTATACACCTAGTTGTTGAGGATTTATCAGTACATTTATCAATGAAATACGATCCAGGAGGAACGGATTAATGTGTTTTAAGACTTATCAAACACCTAAACACTGCACAGTGTTAAACCCTCACAGAAAGGATTTTACAACATTATCACGGAGGCAATCACTTTATCTTTTGTCCCAACGACTGCAAGGTAAACAGCAGAAATACAGTGTTCATGTTCATGTTATCTATATGATTGTTGGTGTGTTGACGCTGCGTTGCCGGACTGGCCTCACTCAAATAAATAAGTGAGCTGTTTTTTTTCTACGCAGGGCTAAAGTTGGTTTAAACGTGGCTTTAGCTAAAGCGGTGAGTGTGTACGTTTGGTTGTGTGTGAGCAGAAATATGCAAACAAATAAAGAGAAAGAATGTGCATGAAAAAACAAAGAGTTTGTTGACATTGAAGTGTGAGTGTGCACGGACGTTTACGATGGAGATAGAGAGAGGGAGAATGGGAAGCTGGATATAAGGATAACAAAAAGCAAAGAAAGAAGGGTTAAGTTACATGGCAGGGGGACCGGGGAGACTTTGGAGGGGGTGAAAGGAAGGAATGTGTGCCACCAAATCACACCTCACACAAATAGACTGCTCTCCACTCTGTCAGAGCCAATTATCTGAGCAAACAAACACCCTGATGTGTGGCTTTGTGTATCTGTGTGTCTGTGTGTGGGCCTCACCTTCTCCCCTCTGACAGTGTGCAAGGTGTTTATTGCACAATCTGCTACTGTGCTTTTTAAAATGTTACACACTCTCAGCTATCTAAAGTGGCTTCCTTTCTCATTTTCAAATGTTTATGTGCTTGTCGTGATGAGATGAGTGTAGTGATGTGATGAGTGGTTACCCAGTTTCCCAGCCAGCTCCGGGGCGTGTTCAGAGTCACCATTGGCCATCCCGGCTCCACCTCTGGAACTGGAGTCATCTGGTGACGGAGACAGAAACACAAGAAGCATCATTAGTGAATTCACAACTCCTGAAGAGCAGGTCAGTTAGACTGTAATCAGGTCATCAAATGGGCGTTGAGTGGTTAGAAGCCTCATAGATGTGGGTCAGAAGGGGCCCGCTACACCCGCTAGTAGGTTTTTTATCATCGATTCACATGGGCAATCACCGAAAGAAGGAATAAAAGAAGTCAACAGCGACTGTAGTAATTATGACGGAGCAAAAGCAGAAGTCAGGCACTGTAGTATAGAAAGGGTGAAACTCCATATGGGACTTTCACCCAGGAGACCCTGATTTGCATCCAACAACGTGTAGTTATCTTTGTGTTTAAAACCTTAAGTTTCACTCTTTAAACATAGTTATTTTAAGCCAAAACACAAGTTTTTCCCTAAACCTAACTCAGTGGTTTTGTTGCAGAAACCTAAAGAAGCTGTTTTGCTTGTGTTTGACGTGTTAGAACGTGTTGCTTTTAAGTTTTGCTTTCACTTTTACAACATAGTAGGTGTAGCAGGCTCCTACTGACCCATATCTATGAGCCTTATAAAGCCTGATAACGCACATTTAATGAGCCGATAACAGTCGAATCAGGTGGAATAGTTGATCATGAGTAATAAACTGTATATGAAGATACATGATGCAGCAAACTCCAACCTTCAGACAAATAAATATGAATTTGTACTCTCAATTATCAGTGCCGAATTGTCTTGATGAAGTCATGATTTCTACACCCACTCCGGTTAGAGTTCAATAAACATTAATCATGTCCACAAAGCTCAGCTGGCTGGGTCGATGTAACACATGACACAAGTCTCACAAGTGTATTGGAGTGAGGATGGATTATTTAAGAGGAGGATTTTCTTCTGTTTTCTATCAGCATCTGACAGTTGTTTTATAAGGTGCAGCTGTTTCAGCATGGGGTCGTGATGTATGATTGGTTTGTTCATACTCACATAAATATCAGTGATACATTGGTCTGCTCTCATAAAATTGGATGCAGATTGTTACAAGTTAGGGAGGTGGAATGCAGAAGCACCACTGTTATCACTTTGACATGTGAAAATATTTAGAATAAACCTTCCAACAGTAAAAGTAGGAAAACATGGTGGTTAGAAAAGCAGGCTGATGATACTGGTGGATTGATTCCCAGAAGTAGCAGGTTAAAAGCTGAGACTGAGGTGTTACAACCATAAACTGTTTATAAGAAGTGGATGTAGTCACCATGACGTCACCCATTGGATTGAGGATTACGGTTTTGGCTGTTGCCATCTTGGTGTTTCGCAACCAGAAGTGACACGAGAGGGTGGAGCTGAGTACAACCGAACACTGAATAAGACATTTTTAGGCAACCAAAAAAAAGGATTAAAGTTCTAAAACACCAAAAACGCGGACAACTCCCAGACCGGACAACGCCGTGGTAGTGACCTGTCAATCACAAGGTAGCCACGCCCTAAAGCATCCCCTGCTTTATGGTCTATTTGACTCTAAATGGGACCATAATTTACTAAATGAACATCATGCTGTATTGAAGAAGACTTAAAGACATAAACTCATGTTTACAATGTTTACTGAGGTAATAAATCAAGAGAGAAGTAGGCTCATTTTCTCACAGACTTCTATACAACCAGACTTCTTTTTGCAACCAGAGGAATCGCCCCCTGCTGGCTGTTAGAAAGAATACAAGTTTAAGGCACTTCAGCATTGGCTTCACTATTCAGACCTGGATGTTGGTTACTACTTACAGGAAAGAAGCAACTTGTGGCTTTCAAAACCCTACTTTCCGTCCAGCACTCTGCCCTCAACACCCCACAATGCATTTCAAATTGCTCAGCAGTGGAGCAGCTTCACATTTCTTGTCAAACCAGAAAACCAATTGACAAATAACTTGATATGTCTGTCCTCCAGTGTGACGGTGCCAGAGACTTGTTGCTACTGCAACTCAATGGTGATGAGAGCTGTGAAATTAATGCCACATTCTCCCTACATGCCTCTACCCTTAACCCTAAAATCACTAAGTCCTGACTCCATGTCATTGAGAGAGCATGATAATTTGTGTCCTGAACATCTAAAATGAGGACATTTTTAAAAAAAATTCCCGAGCTACTTTTCAGGGAAAAATGATACGGACCAAAGGGCAAATTCTTTTTTGAATACCTTCATACTGTATGTGCCTACATCATGCTCCACAGTATCGTGTTGCTCTACTCTCACGCTGGCGTATCAGTTTCCCTCCTTCAGCATGTCTTCCCACATTGATTATCAAAAAGATACAAACATCTGTCTGAACCTTCACGCTAGGAACCACTTCAAGATGGAACCAATGTATCCGAGGGGCCCTTTAGCTGGGAGGGGAGGACTGCTGATACAGTGTAATATCAAGTCTGTCAAAATACGTGAGGAGGGGGAGGGAGGTGTGCGGTTAACTTGGCTTGAACCTGAAACTTCAACCAGAACCTGATGGTAGTTATGGAAAGACCTTGGACCACCTGCAGTAAATACGTGAGTAATTGTAAATGAATCTGCATCGTGCATGTTGGTACATATACGGATCTGTGCGTGGATTTTTTTAGAAGACCCACCTGAAAGCTCAGAGTGTTTAATGCAGCGCCAAATGTCTTTAAAGCATCACTATTTGGATGATGGAGCGAAAGACGCATTTGAAATGCAAATGCGAGGCATGACCTGCATCCTCGGGGCTGGTATTAATAGCGTACAGGCGGGCCGCGTCTGTGTGTGTGTGTTTGTGTGTGTGATGTGAATTCCCGTATGGGTGTGTCAGTGCATGTGCGGGTGCGTGGCGTTATTTAACTAAGTGGTAACTTGAGGTGCCGGTATTCCCGTTGCACCTCCTTCCCTCCCTCTGACTCCCCCCGTCGTCCCTCCCCGCTGCCACATGCACGGCGTGTTCTGAGAAAGGGCAGTGCGTTTGAAGCCTGGCGGCGTGGGGGTCTGATCTGAAGGGGGAACATGGTTTAGCGCTCTTAACAGCTACAGCGAACCCTCCCCCAGGCCTGGTGCGAGCCTGTAAACCTTGCTTGGCAGACCTCCTACACACCCACTCACAGAGGGGGGTGCTGGACCGCTTCCACTGTCCATACAGTGCAGCGAGTATCAAAGTATTCCCAAAATTCAAAACACATACGTGTATAGCAGCTGTGTATGGTGATACTGATGCAGAGACAAACGTGTCTGACTATAAACGCGTGATGTTGCACAGATGACCAGCTGACTCCTCCGTTACCACTTGACTCATGACTTGAAGAGGAAGCTTTCATCCAAAGATGTTCAGAGAGCAAACACATATCTATATTCTGTTTAAAGCCGCCTCGTCCTCTAGTGAGTAAAACTCTAACAGTATATTTCAGTGTGTTAAACATCCAGGCTTCAGAAACAGTTTCTGCCAGTAGAGTCAGTTTTACACCTTTCTTCAGTTCTGTTAAACGAGTACAAGGTCGGAGGGCGGGGGGGTTAGACTTAATGTTTCTGTTTGGTTCAAGCTGAACACACACAGAGTAGAAAACATATTCCCTCCCTGCTTCAGCTGCTTTCAATAAACAAAATGTTTTCTTCTGATCCTGTTCCACCTTCCAATGTTGGGCCAGATACTTTGGCTGGTTGTTACTAACAACTAATCCACACACACACACACACACACACACACACACACACACACACACACACATTTACATGGCAACAACACATGAAGGCAAGGAGTATAATCAAGCGTATACACAGCGTCAATAATGTTATCATTAAGATAAAGGAAGATATAAACTCAAAAAGAGTCCCGAGCCGATCCTAAGAATCAGTGTCGGCTCTGATCCGGGTATATTTTAATGGTTTCTGCTAAAATAAAGTTGATCAAACTCTGATCCGTTCTTCACTGTGTCCACCTGAGCCTGCTAGTGTTGCAGCGCTGCTTTCCTTTAGCCGCCGGACTCTACAGTGCAGCAATTGACTGCATATGCGGATGAAAATAAGAGCGTGTGAATGTGAAAAATGATTTGGGAGCACCAGTGAGTGACTCTGAGTTTGGACATTGAGGTTTACACGGATTTGCTAAACTCTGATCCTAGTTATCATCAGCAAAGAACAGCGTACTAAACATTTAATAAGCAGCTTTCTCATTTTTAGGCTGTAGTTTGTGAGGGAAGAAGCTCCACTCTGTCTCATGACTGTTCAAGGAGTGTTTCTGCAGTTCAAACAAATCCAACAGAGTGATAAATCTCCTCTGTAGCTGATCGTGAGTCAGTTTCAGGAGTCACATTCTACCACTTAATCGTTCTTTCATATCATACCAATAATTTAAGCCAAATACTTTTGAACCAGGACGTTCAGTATGTGGATCAAGTACCTTGTGAAAAATAAGGTGCGTAGTAGCTACAGCTGTAGTATCGCCATCGGCAGATACCTAACATTAAAAGACTTGAATCGCGGATCAGGGCTTTTAATCTTGATCGGGTCATCCCTAGGATAATAAAAAACAAACAAACAGGTACGTGACAAAAAAGTGTGGCTTCATGCAAACAACTGAATTGAACAACTCTAGTGAAAACAACCAACGTGAACCTACGAAAACACAAACAGAAACACAAAAAACTGTACTCTATCCAAGAGTCCAAATAAATATATATATAGTTTGCTGATTAATGTTGAATCGTGAGCCAGGACGAGCAGGGCTGATTGTAAGGAAGTCAGGTGACGACGTTGTACAAAGAGCGACAAAGTCCGCGTAGGGAGGAGGTCGGGGATGGATGGACGGATCACACCAACATGGGACTTTCACCCAAGAGACCGCTGTGAAACCAAGCCAACGTTGAGTTATTGTAATTTACTTTTGTTATGTAACTTACATACTTAACTAATGCTATGAGCGTAAGTTACGTAACAAACATATTTATCTTGCATAACAAATGTATTTATTATTATATATTTACCCAAACCCTGATCTTTTCATAAACCTAACCATGTAGTTTTGTTGCCTACAGGCGCACTGATCGCTTGTGTTGCTGGACATTCGTAGGAAAATGCACGAAAAATTAAAAGTAACTTTTCGAAAGATATCATACGAACCTTCGAATGAGGATATGCTAAGTTCTGCAGTGTGGTGTCATTACGGTATACAGACTTTCTTTTTTTCAATTTTGCAAACACATGGTATTAATCATATACTTCTTTTGTCATTTATGAGTTTTGTATTCTTTTTTTCATCTCTTCATTTCTCTTGTTCCAACCATCACTAACTCCTTAAACTTTCCGTTTAATTTGGTGCCTCTTTTCTTCTCTGTTTCTTTTCATTCGTGTCTCTTTTCATCTGCAGGGGGGAAATGGTTCAACAGCGTGCTACATTTCACACATAGGCCAGCGGGGTACCCCTGTGTGAGTGTGTGTGTGTTTGTATAACCCCTTCTTGTATTTACATTTAGTTCTGCAGAGAAAAGGCAGCAAATGGACATGAGCACGCTCAGAAATATGAGTCCCACCAGTCCAGAGTGTGTATGTGTGTGTGTGTTTAAGTGTGTGTGTTTGTATGTGTGAGTGTGTCCAGGGGGCCAGTGTTTTCCTAAAGGGTCATGTCCTTCCAGGTTTTAATATAGAGACACTGGATATGTGGACAGAGCCTCTGTGTGTGCATGTGTTAAGGCTGCTTGTTGCAGCATCAGGGCCAAAACCAGCCTGAAGCTGAGTTTGTGTATCTGACAGTAAACCACCGTTAGTCCTCTAAAACTGACCACGGTCACAGTTTCAGGCTTTACACAGGAACAGCTTGCCTCACGCTTCACCCAGACTGGATGTTTCACTTCATAATTCAGACAGAAGCTACCGCAAGAGAACAAGTTTTACGTAACTCCGGAAGAAGAGGCATTGTTCAGTTAAACCCAGGTCCTTGGAGGGTTTATTTTTGCTTCAACAACAATAGCTTGCTTTAAATATCGCAGCGGCGTGCAGTTTTGACCAAAAGTTGAAGTTTAACCCAACAGCATGGTGCGTAAATAATCAGAAATACCATCAAATAGATCACATGGATTGCAGTTTGGCTCCAACTTTAACCCGTTAAACTGCTTAAATGAGGCAAGCAGGTTGATGTAAAGTAAACTTTATTCTTAGTTCATTCTTGACCCAGGAATCAATCAAACTACAAGGTCCATTTAGTATCAGAAGCTTTCTATCATATCTGAAGCTTTTGATCATATTACATGATCTTCATCAACAGAAAGCAGTCTGATAATAACAGAATTGTAGATGGGAACATATTTTTCTGAACATTTTAAGGACTTCTCATCCATCATGCTTTCAGTTTTAGAGCAGGGTTTTTCACCTTTTCACCAAGCTGTACCACTTCAATCATTCTGCAGGTATTTATGTAAATAAAAACTACCACCATGCCAGAAGGGGGTTTTATGTAATAATAAGATCTAATAATTAGGGCTGTCAAAGTTAATGCGATTATAACGCATTAATGCAAATTCACTTTAACACCACTAATTTCTTTAACACATTAACGTAACTCGCGATTTTTAGGTGGTAACGGGCTCAGTTTTAAAGCTAGACTGAAGATGCTGGCATCATATGAAACTAGAAAAACCTAAAGAACCATGTCATACTAGCTTGTCGCAAAGGAGCTTAAATAACGCTCCAAATATATGCTAAATTTTGATGAGAAAAAACTGGCATGGCTATTTTCAAAGGGGTTCCTTGACCTCTGACCTCAAGATATGTGAATGAAAATGGGTTCTATGGGTACCCACGAGTCTCCCCTTTACAGACATGCCCACTTTATGATAATCACATGTAGTTTTGGTCAAATCATAGTCAAGTCAGCACACTGACAGCTGTTGTTGCATAGCTGTCAGCTGCATAATTCTTTCCTATGACTGAAAACACAAAGAAGAGTAACTCCAACTATAAAAACTGAAATATCATGAGCAGAAAAATTCCAAACCAGATGTCTGAGGACATCATAATCTGTTTAACAAGTGACCTCTTCTTGGATTACTAATTGAGAAGAGCCTGGAAAGCAGGATAAGATGATGAATGTTGTATTTGGGCATCAGACAGATGAACTTTAGATCCCCGTTCTACAATACGGTTTTGCAGCGATCTCTCCTCCTCCAACCCGTCTACGGTAACAACCAACAGAATAAACACCATTCGTCCTTCAGCAGTTTGTTGGCCTGTCAGTGCACCGACCCCCTGCTAAAACACACACTGTCATTATAACTCCATCAGCTCAGGGATCTCTCTCTCTGGAAACAATGAAACCACATGTATCTCAAGTTAGAAGCCCATCATTGCTGCTGTTGGAATGACATTTTTGTTCACCGGAGGGGTTTTGTTTGAGGGGGGGGAAGAAAGAGACATCTAAAATATCTCTGTCTGTTTGTCTGACACACATGCTGCATTTAGACCCCAACATACTTCTCTCTCTCCAGCCACAGACATTTTAGGAACATTTATTTGAATTCAGTTGCCGCAAGTTGCAACATTACACACGGTGTCATTGTAATAAATGGTTAGATTTACATGCTGTGGCTCGAAGTCCAAAATGTTGTGCTTTGGATGTTCTGTGGAAAACTTTCTGTCTGCAGTACGGGTCGTGTTTCACACTGCATGTAATTAGCAGCTCATGTAATCCTCCCTCGACAATAGGTGTTTAGGGAACGAGCCAGACCACCAGACTGCACAATGTAAAACAGACTGAATTAATCGCTTTCTCTTAATTCACAAAAATAAATAAATGAGTAAAAGGTTTTGTTAATGATATTTCAGTGAATCCGACAGGAGTTCAGGGTCATAATACAGAACATTATTAACAATGAGGGTATTATTTTCGTCAAATTATCTAGCTGTTGTTCTGGAGCTTTCAATCTTATCAAACAATCTCTTGTAATAGATGGAATTTGCTGCGTTATCATGGAGGTGGATCTGTTGAGGTTTTACATGAGCTGAACAGATGAAATGATAACAGCTACTGCGCTGAGCTCAGATGTCAACAGAGCAGATTCCTACCTGATGAAGACTGTGTGATACAGCCGAAAGCTCAGGAACAAAAGAAAACAGAGAGTCCCAACTTGAGAGTGGACCTCAAGTTCGAACTATTATTTCCAGGGCCAAGAATGAACTACTGGGCCGAAGGACAATGATATTTAGGGCTAAAATGATTAAATGATTCATTGATAAGATGACTGACTGAATGAATCTGCAACAATTTTGATCATTTATTGAGCAAAAATGCTCAAAGTTTCTGCTTCTCTCTGTTTTATATCACTGTCGCTGTGTTTTGGACTGTCGATTCAACACATAAAAACCTGTGATCAGCATTTTCCAACATATTTTGACATTTTATAGACTAAATAATTAATCAGTTATATATATAAAGATACATTAATTCAATGGTTCCCAAACTGGGGGGCACGACCCCTAAAGGGGAGCCAGAGATATAAAAAGGGGGCGCAGTATGTTGGCGAGGCTTGAAAATAACTTTTATCTACAAAGAGGAAAAGGTTTGGGAACCACTGCATAAATTGATAATAACAGTTTCTTTTCATAATATTTAATATTTTGGGTAGGACTGTCCTCGACCAAATAAATTCTTTTGTCTTTTTCATTTTATCGACTAATCTAATAATTGATTTAATCGACAAATCGAGTTTCTCCACAAAGAATAACACAAAAGCACCACTTTAAATCTTGTGTTAACCAGAGATGTGTTCATAAGTTTTAACTTTGTCATGCACAACAAGACTATAGTTTTCCTGTCACTATTATTGTTAGAACCCCTCTAATCAGAAGGCCGTAGGATTGTCTTTTTTAAATCGTACATCCATTGTTCTGAAACCAAAGTCATGGTCTCTAAGCTTAAAGTTGCCATATTCTCAAGAGAAAACAGCGAGATGTGTATTAGTGCACACAAGCGTCCGCGTCTGCACACAGATCCGTCGTCCACACACGCACACACAATAAAAGCACACACACGTCACTGTGATTTACACTCCGGCCTGCGGAGAGGCCGTGTAGCCTTATGGAAATCATTATAACTTGGGCTGCTACACAGTCCTCCATTAACAGCATGAGAGAGAGACATCGAAAGGGGCTGCGACGGAGAACGAGAGGAGAACGAGACGGGACTTATAGAGGAGGTCAAGAGGCGGCAGGAGAGGGAAGAAAAGACAGAGTTGGAGAGGAAAAGGCGACAGTGCAGAGAGAGATTTATTAACTGTAACCGCAGAACAGACAATCGTACCGTTAACTGCTACTCTCTATGAGCGACAACACCGGCTTACATGACAGATTAACAGCTTGTGTGTGTGTGTAAACCTGGAGTACTTAGTGGGCAGTCATCACCATGGTGACGTGTGTTTGAGGTGATGACATTTCCCAACATTCATTAAATCACACACAACCACATTCAAATAAATCCTCATAAGGTAAACATTTTCTCTGAAACGTTTCTGGAACATTTGATCTCATTACCCCTAATCATCATCATCATCATCATCATCATCATCATCATCACCCACCAACACCTGACAGGGTTTTCTGCCCCCCTCCCCCCCCCCCCTCTCCTCGGACCGGGCCAAGACAACAACATTTTTTACGAGTGCACCTTTACGATGCTATTTACAAACGTGATTACACGTCGTGCCATTCTGGGCTCAGGATCTCTGAAATATGATGAACACACGTCAACGTTCGGCCGGGAATTGCTTCCAGCTTTCTGACCTATTTGGTACAAACCTGTGTGTGTGTGAGCCAATCACACACACACACACACACACACACACACACAGACTTACTAAAATAGACACACGCACATTTACACAGAAACTTTTTCATATAGTAATCTTGGTATGTGGTTGATTTACCAAGGTCTTTTGCTGGCAAGAGTTTCAGAGTGAAAGTAGGTTTAAGGAGGCCCAGGATGTGCGTGCGTGTGTTACTACATGGGTTTTATTCCTCCCTTTCCTCCTATAGGTAAAAAACTAAAGAAAAAGAGAAAGAGGTGGGGGAGGTTCATATGGCTGAATCCTCAGTTACGTATTATGTATTGAACATTCAGATTTTCAGAATGGATAATGCACAATAATCAATGTAGTGCTGTCCTCCACCAAATAAATTCTTAGTCGACTAAACGCACACAAAGTCCGTACTTTTCATCGGAAATTGACGCACGATTAAAAATAAATACGACCTCACGTTCTGTCAATCGCGTTTACACACCAACTCCGAAACTTTCATCTGTCATTAAAGTTTGATTTTCTACGATTTTTCGCATCCGTCAAAAGGCAAAAGAGGGTTGTGTGACCACTCAGAGCCTCCGTCCGTGCAAACGTCATCATCCAAAATGTCATGATAAACATTCACTTCGTCTCCCAGCACAAAGCAATTTTGGATAAAGAAATAAAAGAATACAGAGATGTAGAATTTAAAGTTAGATTGTGGCTGTGATTGCAGAACAGATGGAGTCAGGGATGGTTGCATAAGAACTGATGTAGGAAAGATTAGACAGTAGTGATTGAGCTCTCGGCAGCTAAACAATAGCTTCTTTCTAATGTCATTCATTCATTAGCCCCGTTTTGGACTCGCACTATCCATCATACTCACGTAATTAATTCAGAGCCCTACTTCAGCGACTTCAGTCCTGACTAAAAGGTGCCTTTCAACAGGTTTTTAAAGAGGGATCTGTATCTGTAGTTGATCAGTAGCACTTCATGTGAAGTCTTGGAACTTCAGAGTTACCAGTTTCAGTTTTTCCAAAGTCACTGGATCCAAAAAAGCTTTCCTCATCGATTCATATCAGTCCTTTGACTTTTTGAAGTGGAATAAAATATGCAATGTTTAAGTCACAATTGAATTAGGCTGCAGTGAGAGCAACTGTGAAGCTTTCTGCTGGTCAGGCAGTCTGTTCCAAGCCCCAAAGCAGGATTGCACAAGAAGCACTAAAGTTTTGAAGTTATATTAAATCCCTGCAGCCTAGCTGTAATGCAAAAAATGTTTTGGTTTGCTAACAAGAATGAATGTAAGTCCGTGGTTTTCGAAGTAGTTCTTCTTCCTCAACCCACGGACAAACGTTCCACCACGTTTCAGACCAAAAACAAATAGACCAAATACATAACCTCTCGGCTAATATCTATAGCTGATCAACCACAACTCATCAAAACTAATAGGCCAATCACAAACACACAGCACATATCAAACTGGACAAACATTCCTTTCCCCCTTGGTTGTTTTAATGAAGGATGGAAATGACAGGGCAGCGGACGGATACAGTATTTGGTTGCTCTTCTGTTGTAGCTTCAATGACACGCTAAGTGACAGTTTTTTGCAAATGTATACATCTCCAACTCCGGGTGGGTAAAAGTGGAGGACTAGAGCAGCATACGATAGAAAAAAGAGGCAGACTACAAAGCTCCCAAGTATTAAGGGAGGCAGTGTTTCAACCATCAACGTCTTCACCAGGGTTAAAAAATGTGACGGAGACCTTGATTGTCAAAACGATGCCAAAGTAAACAATATTCACTGTGCGGCTACTTCTCTTTTTCAATCACACGGTAAAACCACACATCATTTCATCACAAAACGGTCCGTTCTTTTGTCTTTAAATACTTCTAGTCTTGTCTGAAAATGTAACACAGTGAAAAAGGGCGTCACACAGAGAAACCTGCCTGCTCAACAATATGAAGCGCTGACCGTTCAGCGCTACGAGCTTCTCCTCCAGCAGCATTATTACTGCTTGTATAACCTTGTGCCCAGCTGTAAGTTCTGCTTACCGCTGCAGCAAAAGACCAACAGTGTATATTCTTAAATCAGATTGGAGAGAGATGTTGAACAGTTCAGGCTTATCTGACCCATAATCCCTTGCTCTCTCCACCTTCTCTCGCTGCAGAAGTAAACACTGGGTGTGTGAGTTTCTACAGTGAAGTCAAACTGAGCTGCAGACTAAACAAAAACAGTTTTAGGGGAAACCTTTTGTACGCCAGCATCAGGTTAGAGAGTGAACAAGAGAAATAAAGAGTGAAGGTGCATGAATATGTAGCTGTGTGTCTAACTCTAAGCAGAGCTCTGTATTTCCTGAAGCCGAGCGGACCGCAGTTTGATCTTGTGCCATGAATGGGCTCAACACACTAATTACAGCCACCTGTGTTTGTGTGTGTGTGTGTGTGTGTGTGTGTATATATGTGTGTGTGTGTGAGAGGTATGAGGGAGGAGGGTGACTGTATGGTCATGAAAAAAGCTGTTTCCACTCACACATACACACATTTAGAGGAAGAAATAATGTAGCGTCATACTTTGAGGAGGCAGAGGTGCTGTTTTCCACTCTTGGGTTAACCTTCAGTGTGTGTGTGTGTGTGTGTGTGTGTGTGTATGTTTGGTTTGTGTCAGGCCTGTTACCTTCACTTTGGCCTTGGCCATGTCTCACAACCAGGCAGCAGCATGTCTGAATCCGTCTGTCCAGCTGTCAGTCACTCAGTAGAGACGTTTTGAGTCTAATCATACATGAAAACTCAAATCTATCGGGCGCAGTTCCCATTTTAAGACAGGAGAAAGACGGAGAGTGAGACAGATTAGGCAAATTGCTTCATTGACCCATCAAACCACTGACATTGTTGTGAAAACGTACAGTACAGTACGTCAGCCTTCGTTGTGTCTTTTTCTTGTGTGCTTACCCTTTAGTTTAGCTGAAGATGGACAGCAGGCGACTACTCATGTTCGATCAGGAAGCTACAAACCACACGCACATACTATACTCGAAGATAAAACAGCTGGTTTTATGGTAAAAGTAGTAAATATTAACAGCTCAAAACATCTGCAGTTCTTGTGTTTCACTCCTCAACAATGTAACTATAAAGTTTTTTCTTGAGAGTGCACTTGGCTTCAGATGAAAGTCAGGCAGTAGTCGAAGTGTTGAATAATAAAAAAATGCCATTGAGAACAGCAAAGCCCCCAAAGGTCCCAGTTCCTCTTGACAAAATCCTCAATAAGCGAACGCTTCCAGGTAACTCATTTAAGCCGGGGAGCAGAGTTTTGGCTCAAACGTCTAGCAATAAAATGCTGTTCCAGGAAGTAAAATCTACCACCCCTACAGGCTGAAAATAGTTCCAGACCCCTCGGCACTGCAACTTTTATAGATCCACTGTACAGCTGTATTAAATCGTACTGCTTTCTCTCCTTTTTGTAGTGCAATCAATGAATTTGTTGTGTTTTATATCCAATACTATTTTCACAGTTTCAAAACTGCAATGCCAACTCCTTCCTTCAACCTTTACTGGAAGTGTGTTTAGCTTGCTGTATAGCTTTCCACCCCTGCACAGTGAGGGCAAAAGAGACCATAGACTGTATTATAAGAAGTGGACCTGGTCATCGTGACGTCGGCCATTGGTTTGTGGACTACGGTTTTGAAGCCTCGAGTTCTGCATTTTTGGCCGTCGCCATCTCGGTTTTTGGCAACCAGAAGTGACACGAAAGGGTGGAGCTAAGTACAACCGAACGCTGAGTAAGGCCCCGATCACACGGAGACTAGAATAGAAACGCGTCACCTACAAAACCATTGTTTTCCTATGGTACGGTGCACCTGCAGTGCTGTCTTTTCTTTCGTGTTTCTCGTCAATGTCACACTTGCCCCAGGCAGCCAATCAAATCAAGCAAGAGGCGGTCTTTACCACTTTACCACTTCCCTCCTCTTGTTTAGATGCCAGTAGATGATGTTACAATTAACTTTCATGAACTTAAAACAAACTGTGAAAGGGTTATAGTTGTAAAATGAAAACACAGACAACTCCCAGACCGGACAACGCTGTGGCAGTGACCTGTCAATCACAAGGTAGCCCCGTCCTAAAGCATCCCCTGCTTTATGGTCTATTTGACTCTAAATGGGACCATAATTTACTAAATGAACATCATGCTGTATTGAAGAAGACTTGAAACTAGCGATTGAGACCATAAACTCATGTTTACAATGTTTACTGAGGTAATAAATCAAGTGAGAAGTAGGCTCATTTTCTCATAGACTTCTATACAATCAGACTTCTTTTAACAACCAGAGGAGTCGCCCCCTGCTGGCTGTTAGAAAGAGTTTAAAGCACTTCAGCATTAGCTTCACTTTTCATAACCGGAGGTTGCCCACTGGAAGACACTAAAATAGCTGAATAAATGTTGAGAAGACTAACGTTTATACCTTTGGATAGCTAGCAGATTTTGAGCAACATGTCTACAACTGGCCTGTTATCTAAAGGAGAAAAGATTTTAGCACCATAGAATAAAATGCATCAAGAAACGTACAACACCAACAGCTTTTCTTTTTTGTTTTACTCAGTGAAAGTGTTTCAGGCTGGATATTCCTTCAGGTATCCTTGAGTAAGAAACTAAATCCCTACGCTTTCCTACCGCTGACCCCGGCCCCCTGACCTCCCTGCAAGGAGGCAAAGAAGAGGAAATTAGTATCACATTATATACTGATTATGACTCCAAGAATTTCAGTGAATCTTTTTGCGACCGCTGCCTCACTGTAGCAGCGAGAGGAAGGAAGAGAGTTCAACTGTGTCGCTTCCAGCTGACAAAGCACAAACCCTGCCCCATTCAATCTCCATCTGATATTATCCAAATACACAATATGTGATTAACATGCCACATTTTCATGGTGCGTTAATAAGTCCAGATCTATTTTCCAGCAGAGTTACTCCGAGATTCAGCTCTGGTATATTTTCAGAACGCTGTGGCCAGGCACGGGCCATTTAGCCTTGGCGGTCGGGTTTAGGTTAACAACAAGGCCTGGGTTTGGTTATGACATGAAAAATGTTGAGAAAACCAACAGTGAGGAAATACACGAAGCACCCCGGCCACCGCCAACACCGAACATTGACTGTGTCAGAGCGTAAAATATCAACAGAGCGATGGAATAACATACAGGCACAAGTGGTTCCACACACTCGCTCATAAACGTCACACAGTGATGGGGTTTATGAGATCTGAAAACATACAGTTAGGGATCAAGTTTTCTCTGTGTGTTAATGTAAACGTGTGTGTGTGAGTTTGTACAACAAAAGCATCTGGATAAGTTCATCTAGTTTTCCCTGAGCCACAGAATAAAACTCCTTGTCTTCCTCCAATTTCTTTCTTTTTGTCTAAACTTTCTTCTTCTCTTTCCGTGTGTGTGTGTGTGTGTGCTTATTCACGTAGCTGTTTTACATCACTGTTCACACTTCATCGACGGAGCAGCAGGGTCAAGTGTTGGAACACGGACTGAGATGTGCGTATAATGGAGACGATTTGGACGCCAACGCAGGAATCTGGCAAACACACAGCTGCAGGCTGAAGCCTTGACCCTCCACCTCACGCAGGTCAACATGACGGAGGAGATTCAGTCAAGGACAGAAATGATTCAGTGGAATTACAGGATTACTTCACGTCCGCTGCTCACAGGGGAGCTCTGAGATCACAGAGTAAACAGAATGTGTGTCCCAACGTACAGTGTACGTAGCTAACATAGATTACATATAAAGTCACAGTCACAGCAAGATAACGTATAATATAATATAATTCACACTAATATGATGAAGATCTGCACTCATGAAGGAAGCACTCGGTGCTGGCAGTGCGCAGGAGTTCACTACCTTCTTTTGAAGCTTCTTTTGATGACTTCATCTTTCTTCTAAGCACCTGCCTACCAGGTGTGCATCATACAATGTTCTCTAAAACAATGATTAAAGATGCTATCACCAACGTATGTTGCATTTTAGTTTGAGTTATTCCTGCGGCAACTTCAGTCTTCAGTAACTCTCTAGATTAAAAACATACCTGAAAAACCTCTGTTTACACCCTAAACAACACCAAGTATTTGAGTCCACTCATGTCAGTTTCATGATAGGTCGCCAAGAGTTGATAGATGTTTACCTTTAGGTGAACAACGCTTGTCATGGTCACTTTTAATCCAGCTGTCCAATCACAGTGGAGAAGCGGCGGGACAAATAGCCCAACACAAAGACGTGGTCAGATGTGTTTATTATAATGAGATAGTTGTGGTCTTATTTTGTATGTTATGCTATTGTTTTTATTGTTTTACTGTGGACTTTATGGTATCCTCATGTCTGGAGTACTGGACCAAACCAATTTCCCCGTGTGGGATAATGAAGTTGATCTGAATCTGTATCTGAACCGAACGATCATACACGCTGGGATGTTTCCTCGCCCATAAAATCTCATGAACTCATATAGACCGGCAGGTCCGTCCTCTCTCTAACCATCCCTTCATCCAGAGCAAGTACTCTACCTTGTGCCGACATGTTTACTTCTGTGGATATTCCGTATCATAGCAACCAGACGCAACCAAAGCGTCTCCGCTGAAAAAACTCAGCGCCTCCAAAGCGTTCTCAAGCGCTCCCAGCTGGTGTTCTCAGCTTGGAAAGAAACGCTTTGGGGTACATGGCACTAAGAGAAAAACTGTGTTTCTGTTACACAAAATTATGACTGTTTCTTAATTTTTTTCCCAATCTTTGCTTTATTTCTTTCAAAATATTGGATAGTTTAAGGCCTGTGAACTTAATTGTAGACATGTGCAACCTGTTACAGAGGGCTTCGTGTACTCCTTGCTTTGTTTCAAGTGATTACAAGCCAAGAAGTTTGGGAAAGGCTCCTCTGGTGTGTAAAAAACAAGAATTTCAACCGCAAGTGTGTGTTATGTCCTGAGGGGATGCAGAAGGTGCACGGTCTGTTTAAAAGGCACCAGGTCAGATATATTTAGCAATTTGCTCCAACCTCAAACCATTCTGGTTTATAAAAAACTACTGTCATATCCCCGAAATAGATGATGTCCCCATCGGCAAAGTGTATCCTCTCCCCTGTGTGACGGTCCGCTGCACAACAGGAGGCAGAAACATTACAGTAACTCCTTAAGGATGATGGACGGTGAAACAACTTACTAATGTACTTGTGGACTCCTAACAGATTCCCAACACATACTTGTAGTCAACTGAAGCAATAAATTCCTCAGTGTGTGCTATATTGACCCAGAAAGCTGAATTCTCCTGCTCACAGAGCCGTGCTGGCAGTTGCCTACATATACCAGGATGCATTGTGCGCGAGCTTCTGACGCCCAACGGGTCCCCACGGCTAATGCAGCCACAGCCTCAGCCTCTCTCTGCTGCAATACTTCGGTTGTATACTTTGGTTCAAATAAATATGGCTGAAACTAAAAATCCCAGCTGAAACAGCCTGTAGTTCCTCCTCGCATCCAACTACGTCACTGTCACGTCAAATGACGTCGCTGGATGCAATAAGAACAACAGATTTTGCAGCTACAAACTCAGCTTCCTGGGTCATTATAGCACGCACTGAGGAATTCATTACTTTAATTAACTACATTTACCATCAGCACTGATTAGACATTCACATAAAAGATGGTGGATTATCCCTTTAAGTGTGTGTATGTGAATGAGCATGTGTCTGTGAACATGTGTATGCAATTTCTATTTATTATTGACTGCTTAAGTGTGTATTAGTGCATCTGCCTGCATTTACGTGTATCTGCCTGAAAGCGGGAACATGTGCACTATCTTTTGCATCCAAATGCATTTGTGTGGGTGTGTACTGTAATGGTGCCTGTGTGTGTGCGCGCATGTATACGTGCGCTCGTCCGGCTGCTGCCTGTGTAACTCTAGTAAACATCAAGGCAGCGCTTTACTTTGCTGAATTAACGAATCTCTCACATCCATCGCCACGCGCCGCCTTTGAAACGCACACCGCCAGCCTCGGCTCAGCACTTTGAACTCACGATCATTCTCTCCCTCGCCCACCCTGCTCTTCCCTGTATCAAATTATACTCCAGTTAAATATCTACTCATTAGTACTTTAGTAGTTTTCTCCCCATTTGACCTCTTTCTCATCTCACATCCCTGAATTCAGTTTCACAACTCGGACCGGAGATCACAACTGCCGCGGGGCCACACGAGGCGGAGAAGACGGAAAACTACTTTTCTGCTTTTGGTTTCTTACAAACTGAGCAAGCTTCTCACCTACTTCACTATTCCCATGAGACTCATCCACTCTTTATTATTACTGACTATCCATCCATGATTCCTGATGTTCTTTCATTTAATGGTTTCTACAGTCAGAGTCCTTTCTGATCTGATGTCTCATCTGTTAAACCACGACTATTTATTAACTATAAAACAACAAATAAGTAAAAAACAAACAAGTATTCCACAATAGGTTCACTAGAGTACGTAAGTTACTGTACAAGCAGACAAAGTCAATCCAATTAAGTAAGATTTGCTTTTGTAAATAGAAAACAAAATAAAAAAACCACAAGCTAATATCTAATTTTCATTGAAGTAAGTGTTTTATACTCACGTGTACATACTTGTTATTAAGCAGTGGTACTAAGTACATTTACTCAAGTACTGTACATAAAGTACTATTTTGAGCTACTTGAGACTAAAGTTTGGAGGCAAATATTGTACTTTTTACTCCACTTCATTTATTTGATAAATTTAGCTACTAGTTACTTTACTGGGAGATTTAGATTATTAATACAAAATATAAATCAACAAATACATAATTATATATTATTATAGGTTAAGCTACCCAGCAGTTAGTAAAGTAATTAAAATCAGCTCCACCTTTACCGGCTGCAACATTAAAGTGATGAACACATTAAAGCATCACTGATTATAATCCAGTTATATCATAATATGATTCTTAAATGGGCCATTCTGCATAATGAGTACTTTTACTTTTGATACTTAAGTATATTTTAAAGGGTAACTCAGGTATTTTTCAACCTGGACCCTATTTTCCCCTGTTTTGTGACTACTAAAAAGTGACTAATGGGGACAACAATTTTTGAATCTGGTCCAGTATTGAGGGAGAACGCTGCAGACGCCAGTCGTTAAACAAGCTGTAATGTAATCATTTGGGGCAACCTGGTACTGTCAGTTCACCTCCACTAAAAGTGCTTGTTTTTGCGACTGACAGGCTCAGATTGTTACTATAAGTTACTGACAACATTATGAAAAGGAGCACTACAGAGAAATAAAACGTTTTTCTTATCTGTCGTTTTCCATTTGTCATT
Organism: Sebastes fasciatus; assembly: GCF_043250625.1. Classification (NCBI taxonomy): domain Eukaryota; kingdom Metazoa; phylum Chordata; class Actinopteri; order Perciformes; family Sebastidae; genus Sebastes; species Sebastes fasciatus. The sequence goes on from NC_133804.1 coordinate 27,853,927, forward strand.
GTGTCATGTGACTTGATGCCTGAAGAGACGACGGTGGAAACGTGAGTGAGAGTTGGAGAGAGGAGTGGCAGCTGATTTAGCTGATTTCAACAATGTGGATGAGACTTCTCCTTGAGAGGGACTCGGTCACAAAAAACAAACAGACCGGATCAAGTGAAAGGTAAGAAAAAGGTTTCATTTCTCTTTAGGGTCCTTTCCATAATGTTGTCAGACACTTATAGTAACAATCTGAGAGGCAAAAACAAGCACTTTTAGTGGACGGAAACTGGCGGTGCCAGACTGCCCCAAATAATTACATTGCCGCTTGTTTAGCGGCTTGTGGCTGCAGCGTTCTCCCTCAATACTTAACCAATTTCAAAAGTTATTGTCGCTATTAGTCACTTAGACACCCTTTAAGTTTGAGAGCAAATATGCTGGGATGTTGACTTTTAAACATTAGTGAAATCAGATTCTCTGACTTTACATTAAATATTCCTTGAGATATTTCTCTCGCTTCTCTTGCAGTTAACTCCACCCACCCAGTATTCCCAGGAAAATAATGTACACATTATAAATTATTAGTGGCTTCTATGTGACCTGTGTTTGCCCACCGCTGCTTTAAACTGTGATCCCTGCTGGAATGTCAGAGAGGCCTTAAAACACGTCACACTTCAAAGCAACTACTGGACCTCTCGAGTGTGGGTATGTCACATGCCTGTGCACAAGTGTGTGCACGAGCTTCTTTCCTTTGCACATACTTGCATGTATGATTGTTTCTGCATAGAGCTGCATGCATGCTCACTGATGTGCCAGCGAGTGTTTGCACGCCCTTGTGTGTTACGTGTTTAAGTGTGTGTGTGCGTCCGTCTTGTTTAACTTCAAAGATGCTGGCACACTCTGCAGTGTGAGGCTACACGCTGACAGGCTGTCTTTGATGAACAACTATTTACAACAATGTAAAACTAACCCGCTCATCATGATGCACCGCCGGGCGATGTTTCAACATGACTCACCCCGATGCCTGCTTTGTTCAACATTCATTTGTGTTACTCAGAGCTGTTTGTGGATTAATAATAATGCAACTTTTCATCTGCACTCAGTGGGATGCTCTCTCGCTACTTACTCACCTCAAATAGTCTGTGTTTTTACAGATAACACATCAGCAGATGCTTATATCTGTTTGGTCTTGTAGTGAATGAGTGTATGTGTACATGCCTGCTCCAAGTTTGGACTATGAAACTGGGTAAAATTAAGGCTACATCCACACTAATATGTTTTGGTTTTAAAATACATAACTTTTGCTACGTTCATGCCTAGCGTCAGCACTACTATGGTGTTTTCGAGCCCCTAAAACGGAGACGTTTGAAAACGCTGCTGACCTCGTTTTAGTTTTAAAACTCCAGGGTTGAGTTTTAGTCTGGATGGGCTGAAACGGAGACCTTTGAAAACGATGACGCCGACAACCACGTTTGCTTCTTGATTGGGTCTTCACTGATTTGTCAAACCCCATCACGTGAACCTTTTCATCAAACATCAGCATCGACCACCAGTGGTTAATTTCAACATCGATAACGAGTTACAAGCGTTGTTGACCTTGTTGTCTCTGTTAGCAGCTGTTGTGAAGTTAAATTCTGCAATTTATAATGCTACTACTGCCTACGTGCGCAGGAGGTAAGCCTTCATTCAAACGCTTTGCATCAATTCCCGTGTCCAGCGCTGCTTCCTGTTTACACCGGCACACGTATGTACAGTTTCATGCGTGGTAGTATGGATGGAGATTTATTCTGAAACAACCGTAAAACGCTCATCTGGACGGAGATCATTTGTGTTTTTACACGCTGTATTAGTGTGGATGTAGCCTAAGTAACACAGTGCACCAGGCAGTTGTCTGCTGCTGTCATGTAAAATCTCTTCACCACAAGGTCATCTACAGGTTGAGGGAATTTCACGCCCTTCAAGCATCCTTTCAAATCCGTATTGCACACTTTTTACAATAAAGCGATGGCACTTTTCTTTTGTGACACAGCGGCATTTAAGATACCACATGCTCAGAGTGTCAGATGGATAGATGCAGACAACCAGTAGTAGTAAAGTAGGAGGAGAAGGGTCTGCGTGGGCTGACAGCGGCTTAACTCTGCGGCTTGTTCTCATCGTTTAACGACATGTCTGACAGCATCTACACATCCTCCTCTCTGCCTTCCTTTCTTCTTACTTCTGTTTCCACTTGTCGTCAGAGCTTTGGTCTTCGGGCCAAGTAGAGTTACAGCAGAGAACCGAAAAGGACACACTCGGCTCGTCACGGCGGCTTAAATCCGACAAACGTTGGCATGAAGCGCGCCGAACGCCCCTTCAAAAAACAATGCTCGCATACAGAGAAATTGTCTAAGGATGTTAGCCTTGAATGAAAGCGTGGATGATCTTGTAAAACCTCTGGAGTTTAAAGGAATTTAAAGGGCGTTGAATTTAGCGTGCTGGACACAGAATGAACCACAAAGGGATGTAAAAAAAATAGATCCAAATGTAGTATACGTGCATACATATAAATGCAAAATAGAGGGAGAACAGAGGAATGTAGAGAAGAGATTGTGGCCACAGAGTGTGTGTGTGTGTGTATCAGTTTTCAGCAAGCTGTCACACTGATCAAACTCCAGGCTGATAGCAGCGGCGCCGCAGAAACATCGCTGTGTTTGCCTAAGAACCATGGGGGAAAACTGCACACACACACACACACACATCTTATCCAGACAACACGGCGAAAACATATTGTGCATGCTTTTATTTGAAATATAATGCAGAGGAATGCAGCCATATTATACAAGTAAGCACATGCAGACACGCACACCTGACGGCTCCGAACAAAACCAGTCTGTTGGAGCTCATCTCAGGTTTTACGGTGACATTGTCTGTTTCAGATTACATATAATTTCACTTGATATTTCAGTCAGCAGTCATTTTCTGTAATCAGCATTTCTTTGTCTGCCTTTTTCCCCTCAGCTATGTTAATGCATTTTATCAAACTTCCTGGAGCTGAGATATGGAACGGTGGCAGCTTTAAAAACAGTTTAGTCTACCCGCCTTCTGCAACCACATGACAAGAAAACACTCAATAGGCAACAAGGCTTTATCAAATCCAGATAAAACACTGGCTTTGGGATACATAGCTGAAACTGTGATAAACCTTTTGATAAGTGGAACAAGTTTTTCCATGCCTGCCGCTCTGAAAGCGAGCGTTTTTTTCCCCCTGTTGCATCCCGCCTGCTTGTTGTCAGCGTGGTGGGATTGGAAAAGCCAGATGTAACTGCTGGAATCTGAAGAGCGACAAAAGGAGAGCGCGAAGGGGGGAATCTCTGAGCGTAATTCGCTCTTCACGTCGTCATTAAGACATCAAAGCGGCTGCAGAAGATACAGGGCTTTTCAGCGCTGGCACAAATGCATTCTCTCGGAGAGAAGAGTAACGAAGAACAGGAGAGAAAAGAAAGGAAAGGAGAGGGAAGAGGAGGAGGGATATTGCGTGTTGGAGAACCAGTCTTTGGCTTTGATGACGGCGCAAGAGCGAGGCAGCAAAAAGCAGACAAAAGTTTCTAAAACTTCAAAAGAAGCCTTTTTGTAGCGCAGGTCCGCTCTCCCTTTCTCCTTGATTCTTCCATTCTTCCCTCTCCCTCCTCTCTTCAAACATGTCTTTGCTAATTGCCAGACCCTGTTCTGCCCTTCGCAGGCTCTCCACTCCTCTCAGGTCTATTCAGCAGGGGGGGTTGTTACGGCGGGGAGGCCTAATAACCCGCCCCGGAGCGGGACAATGGAGCCTGCAGGGCCAGCGACAAAATCCCAGCCCTAATGAGAAAAGACTCCTTCAGCGAACAAGCAGGTCTGTCAATAGACTGGCCTATTATTGAGTTACAGGCTGGGGGGTGGGCTGGGGGCACGGAGTGTGTGTGTGTGTGTGTGTGTGTGTGTTTTCTTACAGCGTTTAAGCCGAGGGTGCATCTGTCTTTGTATGTAATAGAGACATAAAGCAATAAAGTAAAACTAGAGTATGAGCTGGAAGAAAATCAAAGTAAGAAAGAGAGTGTGTTTATGTGCATGTGTGTCTGCATTAGTGTGTGTGTGTGTGTGTGTGAGTGTGTGTGTGTGTGTGCTGCTCCCTCCTGAGGGCAACAATAGTGAACAGGACAAATCCTCCAGACTGCATAATGGCCACTAAGCTGTCTATTCAGAAGTACACAGCTCCCCTGCTATCTGCTCTGATCAGACATGAATACCGCCACTCACCCATTCACACTCCCTTCCTCTCCTCCCTTCTCTGAATCTTTCTTATTCTCCTCATCCATCTATCTGTCGACATGGCATTATCTCCCAATTGTAGTTCATCACAGAAAATGTATGTGTCAGCGATTTCAGTATTTTTCAAAGTAAAATATTCTGCTTCATATCTTTCTTGGTCACAATTCTCAACAGTAAAAATCCAAATTGAAGGGATCTTTATCAGAAATGTTGTTTGCGTTTCTTTAACTTTACTACTAGGGTGCCAGCCCTGTCTCCTAAAAATTATGTTCCCATACGACTAACCTGTATTCTCAATTATGTTTCGAGGGATAGCCCGCGGACGGCCGCAGCAAGTGACGTAGTACAGCGAGCAACGTGCAGAGTAGGTGACGTACTACATTGAGCGACCTTTAATGAGAATGACGTGATATAATAATGAGATTAACAATTGAGAGAGGAAGGTGGGAGTGGTGGTGGATGGGTCAAACAAACAAAGGACTTTCCTCTGAAACATTGAAACTAAAAGTCAATGTTCGCTTATTTTTGTTGCCTAGCGAAGTACTTTTGTTACTCCCTGGGCGCTTTACAGCAGTTTTGTTTCAATTTACAGTGTTAACCACGTGTTTAAATCTGTGATTGTAATCCAGGAGAAAATGCGTTTCCCTCGAAACGTAATTGAAGATGCAGTTTAGTTGTATGGGAATGTAATGCATGTCATTCCTCTACGCTCTTTCCCCTTATTTCCTGTCCCTTTCCACTGTCACTGTCAAATAAAGGGATAAAATGCCCCAAAAATAACCTTTAAAAACAACTATTAATGACCAATGTATGGTATATCAGAGATTTATTTACATGTCAAATATTGATATTGACCTGAAAGCCTTGATAAATCAATCTCTTTATTCCTCTTGGTAATTTGGTATTTGAAGGAGTTTGACCCTGTTCCTCCATCTGTCGTGCTCCCTGCCTCTCCCTCCTCTTTCTTAATCCCTCTTCTCCTCTCTTCTTTCCTTCCGTCTCCACCTCTTCCTCCTCCCAATCATTTCTGCAGTGTGTGTGTGTGTGTGTGTGTGTTTGCACTGATGAGGTTTTGGAGAGGTTAACCCCTCTGCCGTGAGAATGCAGAGTCGTTGTTATTGCGTGTGAGGGAGCGGGAGTTATGCAGCGAAGGATGCTGAAGCACCTCGTTTGCTTTCAGTTGTAGGAGGGGAGGGGTGCTGGGTTGGTGGTGGGTGGTTGTTAAGTGAGGGGGAGAAGGACACGTCTCCAACAAGCACCACTCTGAGAGCACTGAGTGTCTCCTTGAGAGGATTTGTTGATGCCTTTCACATGTCTGAACTCTCCCTGCTTCATGTTTACTCACTCAGTCGCTTCTTCACTAACTTCACTGCTGAAATTGATGTTTGACAATAATGCATCAACCAGATTTTTGGTAATTGATTGATATTTTTGTCATTTATTAAGCACTAGCATCAAACTTGGTACAGCTTTACAAATCCCAAGATTTAATTTCTTCTCTTCAGCAGGATTACGGAAAAACTACAAGCCCAAAGAAGAACCCATTATATTTCGGAGTGGATCCAAATCACGGGAAAGATACATGCATTATTTTTCACTCATGGAAACAGCCTTGGCGGAGATTTGCGCGCTCCAAGTACCCTTCTAATTTCATATGATTTTCATTTGTTTTGGGGTTTTTTTGGACACATTTTAAGATGTCACTTTGGCTTATGGTAACTGGGGTTCAGTATTTTTGAATGTATCAATACTATACGATATGCCCAAAATCTTCCATCACGATATATGTGATCTTATGTCACGGTAACGGTATATATCACTTCACGATACAGTAATTGTCCTGATTAAGTAATGGAAGTGATACAGGTTTTAAGGTTAACAGGTGTAAATAAACACCAGCCTGACTTCAGTAATATACAAATCACACAAATTTGTATTTAAGGGTATACAAAAAGAAAAAAAAGACATGACTTTTTGCATTACCTTGCAGGACAGGTGGATTCGCGAGATTGCGATTTCGCAAGATCATGTGCGATGCCGCGTGACTCACAACATTCCGCGAGAATTGCTACCGCGGTGAAAACAGTATTGCCAAATCTCTACCGGTGGACACATTTCTACCGTCACACGGTGTATACCGTCATATCACCCAGCCCTACTGTACGATATCGGACTTTTGATATGGATATAAAAAATAAAACTTTATTTGATACCTTACTTTGACTTGTTTCTACAAATCCTTTTTTCTTTGCTCAAATATTAAATGGTGTTTAAACAGTTGTACAAGAACCAAAACTAAATGTCTAAAAATGGCAAAGGTTTGACAGGAACTATGTGACCAGAACTTTATGCAAGCTTCAGTACAGTTTTTGATACTTGGTGTTATTGACACAGTTCAGTCTCTACCAAAAAAGTATTGAGGGTCAATATCCAGCCCTACTGCTAACTGATCATATTTATATGTACTTCATTTTAGCAGTTCACTTTTGAAATAATTTGGTAATCAATAATGAGAATATTTCTTAGGTGAAGTGCAAATTCTCCACTCTTGCCTGCACACTTTCCGTCCTTATCACCAATATTTCTCCACCGTTTTCTCCTCACTTCCCCCTCTCTCTCTCTCTCTCTCTCTCTCTCTCTCTCTCTCTCTCTCTCCCTCCTTCCTTCTCCCATCTTTCGTTACCGTTGGACTCACACTGAGGAGTTCGGTCTTAATTACATTAAACAAACTGAGGAACTTTAACGCAGCCCACATCCTCAAGTGCTCACTTTCCAAATAGTTCTACTCATATTTGGGGACAGAGCGTACTTCATGATATGAGTAATAGTGCACCAAATGACCCGTGTTAAATTCTGCTACATTTGTTACTTATTATACTTATATTTTGTACTCAGAGGATGCCAGCGATGCCAAAACACACACAGGGAAGTAAAGTTACACCTCATATTAGCTATGGGAGAGTTGCTGTGGAAACCCAGAGTGAAAACACGTTTGCTTTAGATTTTGAGAACAGCTGGCAGAGGAAGTTTAAGGCAAATTCCACCCTAAAACACAATTTACAACGGAGAGACAGAGCGAGGGGTAGGTAGCAGGACAAAAGGGGATGTGTAGAGGACAACGCAAAAAGAAAGAATCGATGCATTTAACTTATTGATGTCTATTTATGTTGATTAATTCAAAAGCAACTCAAAATAAAAAACACAGGTGGAGGCAGACGTGAAGAGTTGTGTTCACAGTAAATCTGACTTTGCACCCATGTAGCATCGGAGCTGGAAGATTTGAGAGAAGTAATGCAATCCGGGAAGCTGAACTGAAGAGATTTCAAGCTTCAGGGATGGACGATGACATTTAAACTCTCCAAAATCATAGAAAACGAGCGCATTACTTGTGTTTTAGGGTGTATTTCTCCTTCAGAATGACTCACTGCTCGGGACCTGGAGAAAAAGGCCCGCTGACTGACAGATGGCATCTCGTACGGAGGATTGAAGTTAAAGCTAGCAGAGGGTATTTAAGACCCATTAGGGGTCTATGGGAGCTTGACTTGGCACACAATCAGTAGACGCGAGCCATACTCACTCACTCACACACACAGAAATGCACATACACCAATGTAAATGGAGCATGAAGGCAAACAGAAGGAGGGGAAGAATGAGGAGCTGAAAGACGCTCAAGAGAAAAGACGTCTTCTATCGGCTGGTGGAGCGGGAGGACTGCGACCACAGGGGGGGTTGAGAGAGAGAGAAGAGGAAAAAGAGTTGAAGTAGGTGAGAGGGAGGACAAAGAGAGACAAATCTGAGAGAGAAGGTGACAAGGTGCAAGAAATGAGATGCAGTTTTGGTGATGATGCAGATAAACTTTGAACAATCCCTTCCTGTAAAACATAGTTTTCATTGACGTCCTCCATAATTAGTTGTTTCTCTGTGCTTCTGAAGCTAAATGCTTCAAGTGTTGTGGTGTTTTTACAGTGCAACTATCAATCAATCAGTGTGGAGGTACGGCTGAGTGTTTCTTTTCTTTGCTCTCTTTATGAAGTTTGAGTTTCTATAGAAACAGCAGATACACCTCTCTTGATCCCGACAGTGTTTTGGATTCGAGCGAGACATCTCAACCTGTTTGAACCAAAACTTCCATCGCTATTCTTTTTTGTTCTCAAGACTCGTTGACGTCTTCAGATTAGAGCCAGGAAAAAAAAAACAGAAGCTTTATTCTTTTCTCTCTCTGTGTCTCCGTCCTGTCCATCGTCTTTCCGTCTTTTTGCTGGAAGTGAAACGAGGCAGAACGAGAGGATGTGGGACAGACAGACGTGAAACGGAGGCCAGGGCCTCCGAGGAGTGCGTGATTTCGTTCACATCTGTCTGAGATGTGTGTGTGAGCGCATGGAAAATAAAAAATGTTTTCTTGTCCTGTCTTATTGAAATGTATGTGCAACAAAGATACAATACATATCTCTTTGCATCTGAGTGTTTGTCTCAACTGGACCCGACAACAAGGTGGAAAACAGCTTTTGAAACTCCATTCCTTCTCCCCGTCCGTCCACAATCCCCCCCATTCTCTTTCATATGAGCATGAGCGCACCAGCATGTTTACATCTCTGTGCCACCCTGATTTCCGGAGGAGCAGCTTTGTCTACCTCGCTGTACGGGCGGCATGTTGTTACAACAGGAGGAGCAACGTGAACTGAACAGATCTGATGCAGAGCAGCATGAAATGACGGTGATAGAGCAGCAGTTATGCCTTCAAAAGATAACAAAAATCTTGTATGTTGAAATAAAACAAAAGGTGAGGAGGATGTCCGTTAACCTTTAGTATATTTTTTTCAGTCAGAAGCGGAAAGAAGCAAAAGGAGAAACCGAGGAGAGAAACTTCTACATGGGATCGGATTCAAGGCCATTCAAGGCAATAATATACTCCAAGAGGAGGAGGGCCAAACCACTCGATGATTTCTTTTTCATGTTCTGTAAATCATGATCGAGACCCCCCAAAAGATCCCCCGTGAGGCCTCAAACCCTCAACTGAAAACCAACCGAGCGGTTCCTGCAAACCAGCGAGCTGCAGCTCCAGATTCACTCGGCATTTTTCTGCCATTAGCGAGAAAGTGCTGCGTGTGTAACCTGAGCAGAAGAATCTGGTGGTAAAAAAACTAAATCCACAACACACACACACACACACACACACACACACACACACACACACACACACACACACACATTCAGAAAAATACAGCGAGACAGGCACAGCTGCCCTGGTGTGTTTGTAAGTAGGTGTGTGTGAGAGAGAGAGAGAGATTGGGTTATTTGAGATTGTTTTTAGGCACTGTGCAATTACACACACTCATTCATTTGTGTGTGTGTGTGTGTGTGTGTGTGTGAATGACTCATACCAATTAGGCTGCAAACCTTGGCCACCTCTACATCCTCTGCAGACGAGGCACCAGATATCTAAATTAAAAACTACGTAATGTGAGAACACAAAAACAGAGGAGGTATCAGGACGGAGGAATTGAGGGGGAGAGAGAGAGAGAGAGAGAGATGATGCTGGTCTGCAACCTGATCTCATGTGTTAGTTTTTGGCCCGGAAGACAGCTGCAGTCTCACACATGCAATGCAGAGAGAATAAACCTGAATGAACCAGGGCTGCACCTAACGATTATTGTTTTAACAATTCATTTAATGACTAATTTATCAATTTTTCTTAAGATTATTTTTTAAATTCCTGATTAATATAACAATTAATTTACCCAAAATATATATTTAAAAACTTGTCTGATTAATATTTAAATATTTTATTCAATCCTATTTGACCCTGACCCTGATCAGAGGCTGGACCTCAAACTAGGGATGTCACAGTGAGGAAATTTTCCCACCGGTTAATAAACTTGTGACACCGGTGTTACCGATTACACCGGACATTTTACAAGAAAAGGTGACGCTCAATATCTGTAGAGCGCTTACTTTGATCTTTAACATTGGATGGATGTGTGTCTGGCCCGGTTGAGCTTTCGCTGCGGGGCCGCAGGTTTCCACCCGCACGGCGATTGTCTCATTAACATTATGGTTCCCTTATAGCCTTGGGGTTAAATCCAATCCAATTAATATGCAGTTAATCATTGGCAAACATATTTTTGCATCAGTGTGGGGCTAGGGAAATAATAGAACTGATTTACAGACTGTAACGTTTGTTTAAGCCATTTTCCCACTCCTACATGGCTGTTAAAGTAAACAGCAAATATTAATCGACCGAATAAAAATGTCGTTCTCAGGGGGAACCTGTACTTTGACTGGGCGCAGCCATTCTTGTGACAAGTCGACTCATTTTAAGTAAATTGATGTATTTCAGTAATCAATGACGTTGACGAATCGCCCCAGCCCTAGGATGAAGGAGCGTGATTTGCTTTAAAAGAACTGTATGTGAAAGCAGAACTGAAGTAACAATTTCAAATCATTTAGTCCACATGCAACATCACATTGGATTGTCATGACATACTGGACTGAGCCGTGTGACGTCAGGATGTCAGTCTGTATTAAGTGATAATTGATTTCAGATGAGTATTCGTGGATTGATCCTGGCATACAACTTCAGAACTTAATTCGAGAAAATGTAAAACAGAATATTTTTTCTAAACCAAGTCCAGTTTTGTGTATATTTTCCATTTGTCACGTTTCATCTCGCGCTTCCATTTTTCTTATTTCAACATTCATTATGTCGCCGCCGCTTGACGAACATAAATCATATAAAAGCAAATTTATTCAAACATGCAGTACGTCTACGTTTAATATCTTTCTCTGCCTCTCTTTGTTCTCCAATTATGACCAGATGTCAGCTGCTACGGCTGAGCTCTTAAATCACCACAAATCATCACACCAGTCACTTATGAACGGACCTGCACACACACACACACACACACACACACACACACACACACACACACACACACAGACACACACACTGTCAGACAAAAGTGCGTTGATGAACATTTTCATTAAAACTTGAAACCGCATTTTCTCATTCACATGCACTAAAAACACCACTAGCACACGACTCCAGACCGCTTCCTTCCTTCTTTCTTACGCACGGCTTCCCAACTCTGCTCCAGACACGCTCCCTTTGTCATCACATCTGGTTTGAACTATAAATTTTGTATCATTGACTCTTTTGAGAGAGAGGAGGGAAACAATTTCAGAATTTCATACAAGCAACTACAAAATGACAGACAGCAGAGATGAAGAAGAGAGATCAAGAGAGAGAGAGAGAGAGTAGGAGGAAGAAACGAGGGCTCTCCTGGACATTGAGGTTTGTTGAGCAGAAATAAATACAGTTTCACTTTACTGGTGGTCCCATAAATCTGCGTACGCCAACGCAAACCTCTCAGATAAACAAGCATACACACATAGACTATTTACTCGCGCAAACATTTGCCAACCTACGTACAATAAAAGAGCAAACACTTCCAAGGAATCTTTTAATTTCCCTCCGCCAACAAAAGCCTGCCTTCACAAAAAAACGCTTCTCCATCACTTCCAACCGCCGGGCAGCGGTACAGTGAATGTTTTACTGCAATCAAATACTATTGCGTCCGGGAACAAAAAATGGGAAACTGTGAAAATATTGATACAAATTAAAGCGTGGTCGGAGAAAAATGAGCCGGCCCCGACTGAAGGAAGGAGGAATGAGGGTATGAGATTGAGTGTTAATAGGAAAAAGGTGTTAAAGAGAGTTTGGGTTAGAAATTGAGAGGGAAAGACAATAAGGTGCAGGTGTGGGCTCATTACTGTGAAGCGGAGCGGCCAGAGAATAATTACCACAGGACCACACAGGAGGAGGAGGAGGAGAGGAGATGAAGGCAGGGAGGAGGAGGAGGAGGAGGAGAGATGGGAGGAGGCAACAAAACTACAACACAAACCATCACTTCTTAGACAGACAAAACTGCATCCCCCTCCTCTCGCATGCTTTGAACATCATTGCCTATGCAGATTGTTCCAGCTATGAAAACACCACTATCCACGCTAACTGCCTCTTTGAGGAGATGCTGCGTGCATGATTCCTGGCTTGAATTACAGAGAAGGGGGTCATGTTTGAAGGTTAACCTGGTGGAGCACAAAGTATCTCAATGCACCATTTGTGTAATCTGCAACCACGTGATGTAGCCTCTTGTGGTGACAATGTCTTAATCACAGTTTGCTTCGGATATGATGCAGTGATATGTAAACATTTTTGTCTTAATAAAATATGTTTGATGAATTCAATTCATAAGTCTCATGAGGGCAATTTTCACAATAATTTATGTCAGCCTATGCCAAAATAAAAGCTCTAGAGTTTTCTAAGGGCGCTTTCACAAGCCAACATTTAGTCGGTTTTAATCGTACTCTGGTGCGGACCAAAACAACCTGTCTGAGACCGCTTACGAGAGGTGGCCTCTGGAGTCTGGATGCTTTGGCGAGAGCATAGATTAAAAAAAGAAAACACAGTGTTAAACACTGTATAGCTGTCTGACAGCAAGGTAAAGCGGTGAAAACATTCTTAACATTATGTACACTTAAACTGATATTGATGTTTTTTAGGTGAACCTTTCTTTTAGGAGGCTAAAATCCGTTTTTGCAGCCGGCCCCGTCCACAGCAGTACATTGCTTTGTTTCTGTGCGGTAACTCCTGTCTGCTTCTCCAAACTGAGGGTGGGCCGATGTCATCTACTGTAGGTAATACACTGACTATGGATAAGTACCTCATACAACACCACCTCAAAACATCCAAACAATCCCTTTAAAATTAGATTGTTTTGTCAACTACACCTACAGTGTATTTGAGGTGCATAAAAACAGCCTACAATTACATCTAATAAACAGTTTTAAATTTAAATTTAAATCTATGTGTGTAGGTTTGGGTGACATTACTGTTGAGGGTCTTTAGTCGAAGAGGAATCTTTGAGAATTCAAATAGTCTTTATTTCACATGGTAAGGTCGTGGTTCTCAATGGCCAAATGATAAAATCCTGTTTTGCTCATGTGGGTTCACGCTGTCTGTGCGCGCATATCTGAAAGTGAATGAAAGGGACGGTGAATGAGCGTGAGTGAACGAGGGAGGGAAAGAGGGAGGCAGCAGCTGTCTCTCTGGATGACCTCAGCGGCAGCTGCTGCCCCCCCCTCCGCCCCGCTGCCCTCTGTATGCCAGCTCGCCTTTGAAGTTCAGGTCAAGACCGATACAGCTTTGGATCACATACCGATAATGATTACTGGAGATTAAAAGCACTTTGTTTACTGCTAATATGCCAAGTTATTGTACCAACTAGGATGATAAATGTATTCGTGCAACTAAAATTAGAACCCAAACATGACATAAACGGAAAATGTGCTTTCAGGGATGTTTCATTATGTCGTTTAAGCGGCAATAATAGCTATAATATTGTTAATTGGTTTAATGTCACGAATCATTAACTCTCAAACAGTCTTGTAAACAAAGAGTGCAATAAAATGCACCACTTTATTGGTAATCCCTGACGTCATTTTGTTTTCCTGCTAGCGGTGCTTCTTTTATGATTCCCACTTTGGTAGTAAAATCTTGTCCACAATCATTGAAACATAGAAAACTTCGGCTGGTAATATCTGTATAGAGCGTTTTACTGGAAGCCGTCTTTGAAGTGCCGACGGCGGGCAGAGAGAGATGCTTTAGTCGGACTCTCTGGAACGCTGGAACCTGACACACACACAGGTTGGCATGTAGGCAAACACATGGACTGATGCACACACACACACACATACACACACAGAGGGGTGTGGAGACATTGCGGCACACGGACACACACTGACATGCATGTGTAAATGTGCACTGGCACACTGTCTCCCCTCCAGGTATGTTGTTTACATGAATAGGAGTCGAGGGAATCAGCTATTTGAGTCCCAGTATAGAGAGAAACACACCTGTATTTGAGTCCAAAGGGTCACCGACTACAGCCACCACATGACAACTCATAGTTTGTACAACTCAATGCCAATTATGGCAAAAAATCATAATCATGATTACTTTGGTCAATATCAGGATCCCGATTATTTAACACGATTACTCACTGACTTTGGAAACATCATGCATTTAAAAAGACAATTTTGTAGTCTACATTTTAAAGTTAAATGCATCAATCAGGCGCACTTTGAGGGCAAAATTAAGATCTATGAATAACTTGTGCTCTGGTAAACAATTTAATCATAAACACATTGGTTGTATAGATATTAATGGTGATAGCACAGCAAAAAAGTCACACCCATAAAGTGTGGTAAACGAGACGAGGTCCGTGTTTTTAGACGGGTCGGGTGAGTTGCACTGAGGACAGTCCGCCCCGGTTGATAGTCACACCGGGAGCAGGGAGCTCCGTCCCTCCATGCAGGGCACAGCGAGCACTAAGTGGTGAGGTCTGGGCAAGGGGTGCTGTAAAGCGTCACCTTCACCCCGGGCGTTTTTAAGCTGACCTAGAGTCGGTCGCAGTGCCAGCACGCTCCCACGATAGGATCCTCCCACACTAAGACAACAACATAACACCAGACAAAACAAGAGTGTCATTGCGAAACGGAATGCAGCCACAATAATTTTTTTATGTCGATTATCTGGTTTTGATAATCGTTGGAAGCCAAAATCGTAATTGAACTTTGATTAATTGCACAGCCTTACAACTCATTGTTTTTTACAAATCACACAAACACATGAAGACACACACACACACACACACCCAGACATACCGACAACCGACTCAGCTTTCTGGATGTGAAATTGAAAAATAAGTATGTCGAAAAAAACAGAACAAGGCATAACAATGTGTCTTTTATAGAGACTTCAAACTTGAGACAGACTTGACATTTCATACTACACTGACGCAATGTCCTACTCACAAACAAAAGCATCTCCTTTAACAAATGCCTCCTTCATAATCATACAGGAACACACGAGCACAACAACTGTGGTCACACACACACGAGCAACTCAGACAAAAGCAGTGCTTCATTGTCTGGGGAACTACACAGGCTTGATTACTGTATAATGGCCCCAACAACCTAACCTGGCTAATTATATCCTTGAAACTCACACAGCAGAGTCAATGGAAGGAAGCTAGCATGGAAAATAACAAAGAAAGAAAACAAAGAGACAGAAAAATCATGTGTAATGAAGAAGAGAAGATGGGAGTATATGTAGACTCAGTGCAAACTTAAATTAATGGGAAGAAAATCTTGTGGTGCTTATGGTTGGCTGGCTTTTATCAGTCTGTCATCATACAAACACACACATAAACACAACCCCAGCACCCCACACTGCTTCAACAAAAGACTCATGTAGTTTTCCAACAATCACAAGTAGGGGTGGGGGAAAAGTATCGCAATATTTAGATCTTGTATCATACACGAACGTCAAGTATCGATCTTTTCTTATATATACTATTAACCTCTTAATAATCTTGCCGTCGGGCCCGGACACTGTTCTGTCTTTCGGAGGTTGTAGCGGGTTTAAAGCTCGAGTGAAGATACTGGTATCATATGAAACTACAAAACTTAAGGAATCGATTAGTACCATGTCGTGTTAGCTTGTCAGGAAGGAGGCTGAATAATGCCCTAAAAGTTACACTAAAATTTTGGCGAGGAAAAAATGCCATGACCATTTTCAAAGGTGTCCCTTGACCTCTGAACTCAAGATTTGTGAACGAAAACTCTGAGATGAACGGAGTGAAAACTGGACCTCATTAAATAAAACAGATGTTGACAAACTGCAGAATTTGCAGAATATCTTATCTTACTCAGCATATCACAACATTTTTAAAATCGCAACAAGATCGTATCGTGACTTAAATATCGGGATAATATCGTATCGTGGAACCTCGGGTGATTCCTACCCCTTAAGTCTTTCTCCAAATCATGTTTTATGTGTAACTGAAGACATTTGTAGGTTTACGCCAAGTTTGTTTGAAAAATGTTATATAGCACATAACGTCGGGTAAAAACTAATCTAAAAAAAAGTTGTTTGATAGTTCTTAAGTAATATATCGAGCCTGTAAATGTGTTTTAATGCAGGTACTCAATTTAAACCAAAGCTTGGTATTGGTGTCTCATGTCACAGTGACTTACCTATAACGATGAGCGTGTAGTTGATGTTGACGCTGCCGAACCCGTTGGTGGCCTTACAGATGTACGTCCCTGCGTCTTCAGTCTCCACCTCTTTGATACGCAGCGCGTGCTGCAACACCCTGAACCGCGTCCAGCCACTGTGGATGTTGCGGCCGTCTTTGGTCCACATGATGAGCGGCGGCGGGTCGCCCTCTACGGGGCAGGGCAGCTTCATGGTGCGACCCAGACGGATGCTCTGCCGGTGGGCCACCCGCTCTGACACCCTGGGTGGGCCTTAAGGGTGGGAGAGGAAAAGGAATCTCTATTAAACACTATGATATTTCAATCTCTCTTCAGACCCCCTTCGGACTAGTTACACAAAGTTTAAGACATCAGATTACTACAGAAAGTGTTGTGTTTTTTTGTTTCCAGCAGAAAAATCCAGTTGTTTGAGCTGGGAATCACTGAGTAGTAGTTACTGTAGTGTCCACACTGTTTGATTGCACGGTTCTTTCCCTTAATATGTCATTCTGATCCACATTGGCAGAGATACAATATCTTCCTAGTAAAGACGACGGCCTGTATTCAGGTTCAGGTTATATAGGACTGCAACTATGCAACGTATCCTCATGATATATTTATAATATGATATACGAAAAGTTATTCCTCATTTTTTGTGTGTTTTTCTACGAATGTCCAGCAACACGTGTCAATTTCCACTCGTTACATGCATACAGTCTATTCAAAATAAACTTCCATCTTCACAGGAAACAACTTGGTTGGTTTAGGCAACAAAACTACTTAGTTAGGTTTAGGAAAAGATCGTGGTTTCGGTTAAAATAACTACGGAAGTTGTGTAACTTAAGTACGGAAGTTACGTGACAAATAAATCAACTTTGATTTCTGGTTTCACACAGTCTCCTGGGCTGAAGTCTGGTCTTTTTTGACCCACCCATCCACCACAACATCCTCCCTATACGGCATTTATCGCTCTTTATACTTCCTGGTTCACGATTAAGTGCATTACGTACAAATTGATTTTGTGGGATATATATACGGATTTCAGTGCATTACTTTTCGTAGGTATAGCTTTGAACGGTGTATGAGAACAGCCTGAAGAATGAAATGTCAAAAAACAGTGAAAAAATCCTCATCAAAATTCGCAGAACCCCAAGTGACCTCTCTAAATATCTTGTTTCTTCCTGTAAAACAGTGCAAAACCCCATGAATGATTGCGTTTTCAATCATTCATGACAAAGAAAAGCAGCAAATCCTCAATTTGGAGAAGCTGCAACCAGAGAATGACGGGCATTTTTCACTATTTCTGTTTGAAAAATGACGATCAACAATGATTGGCGATTAATCGACTAACAAAATAAATAGTCCTATTTTCATACATATCATTGACATTGCATTGAGGGAAAACCTGGACGAGCCCATACAACCAGATTAATTCACTGAGCAAAATGTGTGGTTTTAGTTAGTATGGGCGGCTGCATCCCCATAGTTATATGTGTGCTGAGGGATGGAGGCATTTTGAGAGAACAAGGTGTGTCAACAGCTTTAGGATCAATGTTCAGACGACCTCTTGTAAAAGCGTATTCTTCATCTCCATGTTTGCAGCCACACACTCTCTCATTTTCACCACTATTCTCAGAAGCAAAGACACCTCCAAATATGGCATTTAACACACACAGGAATTACCCTCTGACCTTTAAGAAGTTTGTAATAGCTCAGCTAAAACATTGACATTTTATCACAGACCACAACAGAGTGAGTCCCCAGGGAGCAAACACAAAGCAAAGCTAATATTAACAGAGATGTCGTGTCGAGACATAAAATCAGGCGTGACCTTGACCGCTCAGTAGCCGGTCTACTGTGAAACTGCACACTAGAAAAACAGAGGGAGGTGAAGGAGCGGGCTGATTGACTGGGAACGGTGGGAGGAAATTGTGGGGAGAAGTAGGGGTGATGGAGAGAACAAATGGGAGAGAGGAGGAGGAGAAAGAGAGGAAGGAAGGAAGGTAAGAGGGAATGAGGGAGAAAGGAATTTAAGGGAGTAAGTCTGAGGAGAGAAAGGGGATGAAATACGGCCGAATAGGAGCAGTACAAAGAAAGACAAACACGGAGATAGAGAGATAGAAGCAGGAGGAGGTGTAGGAGTTAGCAAGGGTCAGTCTCTTCTCATTACTCCTTCTGGCTTAAAACAATACCCTCCAAATATAGCGCTAAAAACACATAGTAGGCCACCGTGTAGCGAACAAAGTGTCCTTACAGACGGTCAGAAAACAACCCACTCCAGGTCATGTCCTGAAGTTTAACAAAGATTTAAAAGGAAGGACAAATGCTGGTTTGATTTAACAATGGGGCTGATAGAGGCTTATCTAGAAGAATAATGTGGGCTGATAAAGATAAGATGTGTTTCATTTATTGCCCCTTTTCTCTGATACTTTCTTATCACAGGGAATTAACACAGCCTGATACCTTTAATATGCCCTTGTGAGAAAAGGTTTGATAAACAGGTGTAGACTTGTGCGATTTTGTCTTTTTTATTAAGCTTTTTGACGGTTGGTAACGAGTGAAAAGGTCCGTGTTGAGAGGTCATGGTAGATAAATGGGTCAAACAAAGGCCTTTCACCCAGGTGACCGGGTTTTAGACTTAAGTGACTTATTATTTTCAGTTTTTAGGGATGTGTAAAGCTGCTGAATGCATATTGTGTACATGAACTTTAGTAAAATAGCTGAATAGGCTAGAAGGATGTCCTGATGGCCAGGTGACATCCCGGACATTGGCACAACTTTCATTTTGGAACTACTTTTGAACCATAACGGGACGTCTTGATTTGCTGAAAATAGGTGGTCATAGTAGAGAAGGATGGGGTAAAAAAACAATATATTTAAGCCCTGTGAGGCAAATTATAGTGCAAATTAGATATAGATGGGGGCAAAAAACAGTACATGATTAAAAGAGTAATCCAGGTTGCCATGTTTATAGATATAAAAGACTGTTTTACCACCAAATCATGCATACAAATGGAATGGTAAATGAACTGTGCAGTAGGTCAAAGTTGTTTACAATGGACAATTTGGGCGATCATTTTACTCATCATGTAATTTATGGGTTTAATTTGGATTTTGTCTTTCTCTTCCACATAAGTTTGACTCATTTCAGAAGTTTGTTTAACAACTGTCCCGTCTGACCACCTGATCTAAAGGTGTATAATATTATTATTACCGACGGGAGCGATGACTAAGACGCGAGTTGTAATCCACCACAGTTATTCTTTAACGTGAGCTGTTTTAAGTGACAGACCAGTCTTTTCCATGAAAAATCCTCTGCTGCACAGATAATTCGTTGCAATTACCTTACCCTGACTTTTTTGGCATTTCTTTTGGAAGAACTCGGTAGTTAGTATGAGCAACACCACCGTGGCTTCACAGAAAAAGTGTGGTCGAAACTTCCTATAGGGTCTCAAACTTCAATTCACATCATTGTCACAGTGGCGAGCCGTCGACTGTCACCGAAACAAAACAAGGATCTCCATTTCTTCCTCTTTCTTCCTGTTGGAGACGAATAAGGTTGAAGTAGAGTCGTACACACATAAAGCTGATTATAGAGAAAGGAGAACTGTTAACAGTAGTCTTCCAGCATTTGCTGTCACGACGGGCTGTTGTTTTAACAAGGGAGCAGGAGGTGGACACAATGATGGATGGATGGAGGTGAAATGTGTGAAAAAGACATTAGTCACAGTGAGGTATTCACGGGAGCCTCTCCTCCTCCTCCTCCCTCCATCCTCCTCGCTGCTGGATGGGAAATGTGTGTTCGTTCAGCTGTATGGCTTTCTCATCAGGGGCCTCACTCCTTCTCCTTACCTATATATTTCTTTCTCTTTTCTCTCCCTCACTTTATTCGCTATTTCCTTTTACACACTGTGTATCTCCCTCTATAATTCTCTTTCTTTACATTCTCTCTCTTGCCTACTTGTCCCACTTTCACTCTCATATTCCTCCCTTTCTCTATATACCATGTCCCTTTAATGTTCCTATTTTTTCTTTTTCTATATTTATTTCGTCTCCTCTTTTCTTCCTCCAACAGATTGAAATCTCATTCCCCTGAACTCTCACTACTCCCCTGCTACCTCTCTCTTTCTTTCCCTTAACCCCTCGCTTCCCATTACTACCTCCTCCCGTCCCCTCTCTTCCCCTGTCATCACTCTTTTCCTCTCTCTCTCTCTCTTTTCTCTTTCATCATTCACACCATCCTCTTCGTTCAATGCAGTGATCTCTTCTTCTTCCTCTCCGGTGTGATTTACTGCTCTCCTGCCTTTTTCGGATCTGCACACACACATAACTTCCCCAGTTTCTTCCCCAGAGGATCCCGGGAGCAGGACCTCGAACTGAACCTCTCAACTTTCGACAGTTAACCTCTCCTACATTTACCTCCCCGTTTTTCTTCCTTTCCTCCCTCTCTTCCCGATGAAGGGAACACAGACCAGCAGCCTCCTTTCCTCCCTTCCTATCCCTCCTCATCCTCCTCCTCCTCCTCCTCCTCCTCCTCCTCCTCTTCCACGGTCCATGAGTGAAGTAAAGTCTTTTTAAAGCTGTCTCTGGGGGTGAAACTGAAGAGACTAAAAAATCTATTCTTCTCTTTCACGAGACACAGGGTCAGTGTGTGTGTGTGTGTGTGTGTGTGTGTGTGTGTGTGTGTGTCTTTGCATATGCGGGTCATTTTTAACATTTATGTGCTGCTGAATCTAGGCTGTTCTCAAACATACTGTTCATGGCTATACCTACGAAAAATGTAATGCACTGTACTCCGGAAATATATCCCACAAAATCAGTTTGTATGTAATCCACGTAACTGTGAACCAGGAAGTATAAAGAAAGATGAATGCTGCCGTAGGGAGGAGGTCGGGGGAAAGAACGTATATTGCCAAGAAGTGAAAGTCAATAGTTCGTTCCATTGCAACATCAGCGCCAAACAGCAAAGCTACGCTACAAACATTTTGGACTGAAAGCGACTACCGGACGCCAGTAAAACGTCCGCCTACAAAGTGCCGTACAAAAGTAAAACAAAATTATTTCTGTTCTATTGTCATTTTCATATTCTAATGAAATGGCCTGTGTTGAACAATACGATATTATAAATAAGCATTTTCAGTCCAAAATGGTGGCAGCGGCAGCGGCACCGGAGTTTCGTCTCTTTGCTTCTAAACTCTTTGGTCGGGTCAAAAGACTTTTGCCCAGGAGACCGGTGTTCGTACCCCGTGTGAAACCAGAAGTCAAGGTTGATTTATTTGTCACGTAACTTCCGTACTTAATTTACGCCACTTCTGGTGTTATTTTAACCCAAACCACGAACTTTTCCTAAACTTTACTAAGTAGTTTTATTCTGAAAAGACAGGACCGGTAATTGACATTCGTAGGAAAACGCATGAAAACTTGAAATCATGAAATCATACTAACCGTTGTACGATTATACGTTGCTGAATGTTATGCTCCACATATGTATATAGTCAAATAAAGCTTATTACAGTCTTTATTTCTTAGTGCTTGTGCGTCTTGGTCTGTTTATATACTGTTTAGGAAGCCTGTGTCTTTGTGTTTGTATGTCTGCATGTGTGTGTGGGGGAGAAAAGAAAATTGCAGGCCTTTAAAACTTGGTCTGTTTAGTCCATTTGGGGCTTTATGGTGCTCCCTTGCCTGCGACTGGCTCCCCGAGACAATCTAAAGCACCTTGAAGATTGTTTATCGGCCTCCAGACACACACAAACACACACCATTACACACCCTCTCCCTCTCTTTCCCCATCTATGCAGGGAGTGTGTAGGTTAGGCGTGCACGTCTGGTATTCTGTAGCCTAATGACAGGAAAACACAGCCCACGTCAGAAACACACGACTCCCACAGAGGCAGAGCCTTCCACATCCTCTGAGCTGGAAGGCATGGATGGTAGCTGAAGGCCAAATAAAGCAGAGCAGAAATCACTTCATACATTCTGTTCTTTTACCGGCTACTCCCTAAACAACTGCAAATACACGGCCTCAATTCCTTTAAAGGAAACGTTTGACACTTTGAGAATTATGCTTATTTCCAAGAATTTCATCACAGGATTGATTGATACCACTTTTATATCTGTCTGTTTGATATGAAGCTGGAGCCTGAAGACGATTCCCTCCAAATATTGATAATGCAACATGAAAAAAGTCACTATAATGGATTTTGTAACTCCTATTATTATTCTTTGTCTACTCCTATTTGGGGGATAACCATGCTCTAAGTTCTGAAACTACAGTTTGGTGGCTTTAGGAGATGCCAACAGGAAGTATAATGTTAGTTGACTGTTGGCCACAACTTGAGCCAATATATCTGTTAACATTTTGGGCAAATTGGCACCATTAAAAGTATTAGCTATAAGCAGTTCCTGTTTGCAGTGAACTCATGGCTGTACAGACTACAATCACTGGATTACTTTGATACTGAAGGAAACTTTAAAAACATAATGATTCTCAGGCAAGTTCTGCAGTTATAAGGAGCTTCCTTTTTATATGATTTCTAAGCAGATACCCGCCGGTCTACCAGAGAATAGCATGTCGGTGTCACGTTTTGCCTCGACGAGGTGTGAATATTACACTCCTATATGAAGGTGCAGAACCAGCAGGGGGAAACAAAACCACTCACTGAGGTTTAGGCAGCAAAAAACACTTAGTAAAGTTCAGAAAAACCGTAATGGTTGGCCTTAAAATAAGTACATAAATTAAGTAAAAGGTTAAAACCATCAAGTACAACTTATTACAACATATTAGAAACTCTCTCTCTCTGGAGGCAGCCAAGATATTTATGCATGCTATGCTCCTTTCCCATATGTCTTATTGCATTACGTGTTTAGGGGCAGGCTGGGGAAACTGCTATGAGACCTCTTGAGTCCTTATACAAACAAACTGTAAAAACTCTGGACATAAAACAACTGCATTTTCATCACTGTACAATAATTTAAGCAATATAATTTACTGAGCTTTGAGGATTTTAGATTATTTTCAAATTTGTGCCTCGTTTATAAAATTTTAAATGGTTTGGCCACTCCTATACTTCGTGATTTTGTGCATTCTCGCTCAGTCCTTAGATCCTTAAGAAGATCTTCTATGCAAGATTTTACCGTACCATTTCGCCAATCAGCTTTTTCTGTAAAGGCCACAAATCAGTGGAACACTCTGCCTGACGATGTGAGGAGCTGGAGCTCTATCAGCACATTCAAAACCAATTTACAACGTCTGTTGAAAGCTGCTCAGCTCTGTACTCACTGATCTCTAATTCTACTCCATGGTCTTCATGACTTGCTTTTACTTGACAAGCATACTTTGTGATGTGCTATTGTGTGTAGCTGTGTATTGTGCGTTTTCTATGTTCTTTCTTGTATGACTCTGTAGTATGTTTCTTTTTTTTGACCTGCCAAGGGACTACAGATGTGAACTAGCTCACAGCTATAATCTGGTACGGTGCATCATATGGTGACATTTATGTTTTAAACTGTACATGGTCCCTTTTCAATAAAAATAAATAGATAAATAAAATACATACGGAACCAATGTAACATCAGTGCGGAAAACACGTGACAAACATCACCAAAAAACACGAGACAAATGTCTCTGACGTAACTTACAAAACAAAACAGCGATCTCCAGGTTGAAAGTCCTGTGTTTGTTGGACCCACCCACCTCCTCTCCGGCCCACCATAAGCAGTGTTTCTACCTTTTTATTCGACGTCACTAGCTCTGAGCGTAGCATATTCACGCAAATGCCTTTACATTGTAGACAGTACAGACTATATGTGGCATACAAATGACAAGCCGAAAGCAAGAAGAGCGTTCACACGCCTTTTTGTGCTGCCAGGCTGGATCCTGGGAAGTGTAAGTATCTCAAATATGTGTACCATGTATGTTTGTTAAACATTTGACTGAGTTATGACTCCAAGAAGTAGTATGACTTTTTGAATCATTTCCTAACATTTGTCTGGCTCTGTATCATCTAGATAAATAAGGTTTATTATTATTATCTAGATTAATCTACAGACATTAATTATTATACTAGCCGTCACACTGAAGTGCAAACAGACTGTTTTTCTTGCTTTGGCCAACAAATACTTCAAGCACACCTTTTCATTTTCACACGCTAACATTAGCAGATAATATAACAGTAGAGTTAAGCATTAACTCAGTTTCAGTTTGTTTTCTTTGGTTCTCTGTTCTACATATTTCTTTGAGATTCAAAGATCATTGCCAGCTAGTGTCTGAGCACCACGCTGTTTGTTTTAAATCACACTCACTAATGCTTTTCACAGACATTTCCATGGGTGAAACTTTCTTCCATGACAAATAATCAATGCCATAACTGGTTGACAAAGTAGGATTTGAAACGTATTTGACATTAGATGGAGAACTATAAACACCTAAAGCAAAGCATCTCAATACTTTGTCATTTTTCTGAAGTGCTGAAAGAATACCTGCTAATTTAGTAAATTCTTGCGTTGCATGTTTTGGCAGTGTGCGACAGCCGGGACTGCCCTTTATGTTTTGGTTTTGGATTGAGAGTTGGCGTTTTAATGCCCTTAACGTTCCACTGGTCTCAGAGTCAGATGGGTCTGCAGAGTCCAGCACAGCGTTGTTGTTGGCAGGGAAGTGAGACTGAAGCGAGAGGGGAGAGCCGAGGAATGCTTTTGATGGAGAGCACTTAACAGCGGGACACAGCGCTGATGTACTGCACAAGGTAGAGGTGTGTGTACTGTATGTGTGTGTGTGTGTATGCATACTGAGCTATGAAAGACTGGAGAGACAACTGGGTCCTCAAGAGGTCGTCATTATGATCGGATCAGTTAAAAAAGTAACTTTCTTTCTAACTTGTGCTTTTAAATAAGCTCAGAGTTAATAAAACATGCACAAGGTTTATCCTCATGCAACGTGCTTCAAGGAGAATTTGTGTGTGCACAACTCAAATTACCCAAATACCCGTAAGTCGGCTATTTACGCAACACTTTGGGTGGAACCCTGTAATCCCCTGCTGTTATGTTTTTGAGTTCTCTTTACAAGCCTGAATCCTGTTATCACGTCTCTTTGGTTCGTGTGTTGCGTGACGCCACTAGCTATTAGCTGAACCAGGTTGATGTGTAATATTTTTCATCAGGCTGCTGCTTACTAGGCTCGCCATGGTAGTCAGTGTTACCGGTGTTACACGGTGTTCGGGCATACACGATTCCATTACTTTCCCACCGCTGGTTTGATTTTTTTTATAGAAATAAAACACATTCAGTTCATTTTTGCGAATCAGCGCCGTGTTATTAATACAAAGTCGGATGCTACAAACTGAAAGTGAAAGTGTCTGCTCCGTAAGGAGTCTCAGTACAGAGTAGCAGGAGTCATGTTTCACATCTATTATATCTATTTGTTACATTTTGTTTTACAAAGTTAGAAAAGTAATGTTTAAGTCAGGTCTGATGTTGCCTTACACATAAAAGAATGATCCCAGTCACTTCCACACAGGCATACAGCTTATTAATTAAACACTGGTATCGGTTCGGTACTCTGTATCGGTCGATGCCCAGGTATCGCTATCGGTATCGGAGCTGAAAAAGTCGGAATGGTGCATCCCTTCTTAGCACGGGACGAGAGATTGACAGACAAGACGATGGCGAAGGATATGGTGTCAAAGAGAAAAGCAAAAGCGCCTAGTTGGCAATATTTTGGATTTAAACCCAATGCTATAAGCAAACCATAATGAGGGAATCGCCATGGAGGACGGATCAGTCACAGCCGGTGTGCACGTTGCAGCGGCGCCGTGTGGAAACCTGCAGCCCAGCTGTGAAAAGTGGAAGCTCTATACATATATGGAGCATCATCTTTTCTTGTAAAAAGTCTTGTGTAATCGTTAACAACTGTCTGACAACTCGCTGATTGTCTGTTCTTCTCTTTCTGTAGTTCACGTACACCCACTCTAACACACTCTTTCTTTGGCCTGAGGCAACAGGCAGACTGATGGGTACACATTAAGTTGTCTTACACATGTTCTGACCCAGTCACTTCCACCCAAACAATAGGTCAACTGCTACTTACTCTGTTCTGACAGTTAACACTAGGCCTGAGGCTGGGGAGGATACACCGACATCATTGAAGGGCTACATGACACACACACACACACACACACACACACACACACACACACACACACACACACACACACACACACACAATACACTTATTCTCATAAAACCCGAGGCTTACACTCACACACGCACACAAAAGAAAAACACACAGCGGCCACAAAAACTTTGAGGAATCTGCTGAGTGGTTGGTACGGCAACCTGATCCCCTGAGCGACTCACACCACCGGCACACACACACATAAAGGTGTAAATCCCTTTTTCATTTGTTTTAATCAGATCTTTTATAGATTTCACACCTTCCTTTAAGTGTGATTTGTTCTCTTACTTTCTTTCTTCTTTTACTCTCTTCAGCTTCACCTTCTCTCTATGCTCCTTTCACTGCAGCTTTCCTAATAGCTGGTTATATTGTTCCACCTTTCTTCTCATCTGGCTGCTGCACCTGTCTGCTTTTCACTGGAGGAAAAACTCTCCACAATGGGGACTAACCCTATAACCCTAAACCTCATTCAGAAATAACACCTCTCACACACACAGTGACTAAAAAGGCCCCCAAAATTTGATATAAGATTACCATATAGTCACGCCGTTCCTTCCAAAAACAGTGTTTAAATTTCATGTTAATGTTCAGAAACCAGCGGGGTAAGGTGCAAAATCCACCACAGACATTTTCCTGTTGGGTTTATACTTGGCAAGAGCAATAAATTTGCTCCTAAAAAAACCCTAAAACAAGCAATGAATCATTTTAATGACACACCCCAACCAAATGAACACAGGAGAAAATGATTTATGAAGATGATTAATTTAACTAACTGAGGGAAAAGGAAATTATGGGAAGAATCTGAACTTTGAAATCTCCTCTTATTTTTGCAACTGTGGGAAAAAAGGTGACATTCACTATTAAAACATCAACATAGACATGTTGCTATTCTTTGCATAATGTATTGCAGCAGCTTTAAACAACCTACGGCTTGTGGCTAACGCCCCCATATATTTGAATTAAAACTGTTATTAAGTCACTCTGAAATTAAGATTTATATTTGTCATTATAGAGGAATGGTTTTCATTTGTTATTAAATGGTCTGTTTTGAGAATAGCTTTACTTATGACTCAGTATGTCTCATGGGAAAATAGTAACCGCATTAAAATGCCATTTTTCAGTTTGCTGCAGAGCAAATTCAGGGATTATATCGACCAAGCACTTATGGAAAGAAATATCGTAGCCAGGCTCCACTCCACATGAGATCTTGAAAACGGTGATAAAAGTTTAACAGTGATCCCTTTAATACACCTGCATGTTAATCATCATTCCTGTTTGTGTCCAGAGCAAGGATTTTGCACAAAGGCTCAGTCATTCATAAACATTGTTTTCATGATGCTTAAATGCTAGGGCTGTCCCGAATACCATTTTCTGGGCTCCAGAGCTTCGGTAGTAATCAACAGTGAATATTCAAAGCTTCAGTGGGGCAGGAGGAACTCAACCTGCAGCGTGTGTGGGACCGTCGGATGAGCGCTTTAACCTCTCAGTTAGTAGGCAGCACGGAGTCATGCCATTAAATTCCTCTGTCACACACTCAGAGGCTTCCCCCACGAATGTTTTTTCAAACTTCACTGTGTCATGATGAGACCACGAGTGCTGTTTTTACGGCTCGTGTGTGAGTGTAGACGTACCTCAAAGTCACATTTGCGAGCCCCCTTTTGAGGCTATCTCTGCACATTACGTACCGCCTCTCTGGCAGTGCCCGGCTGTAAGACCGTTTCAGCTCTTTCAGCCCGAGCCCCGCATGGGTTGCGCTCCATAAGCAACGGCGGCTCCGGCTCGTCTCGTCTCCGTGACATGACTCAGGAAGGACTCAGACAGACATTTCTCTTTTCTCGGCTCAAATGGACGGCTTAGTGCTGCAACATGTGTGTTTTAAAACATGTTTAATTAAAGGCATTCATTTTTTTTATTGTTAGAATTTTACAATAAGTTTGGTGTGTTTTGCGCATGTTTGTAATCCCGAAGAGTTAAGAACAAAAAGCATAAAAACACAATATCCAAATACTTAAAAATCCCAACTTAATACCAATATCCGAATACCAAAATTTACAACCAAATACCTACCCAACGAATGAATAACCGAAGAGTTGAATACTTGGGTCCAGCCCTATTGTACATGTTTTTAGTTTGAAAAGTGAAATTCATAACAAATGTCAACCTGTGAAACCTGCAGTTCCCAAAAATAAACTCTGCGGTAGTTTATTCTCATAAAGGGAAGACGGATACAACATGGGAAAAGTGGGAATTTGGCTTTTGAGGAAACCGAGACCGAGAACATAAAGTTCTGCAAACCACCGAGAACCTGAGGGCGGTTTGAACCTGGGACATTCTTTTAAAGCTTATAAAGGGCTTTACAGAAACCACAGCATGCACAGTGTGCACTTGTGTGAGAGTGTGTGTTTAACAACAACTTGGGCCCATTATATAAATGCAGATTAAGGGAAGTGAAGAAAGTACAGTAAGGGAAGAAGAAGTAGGGACGGAGTCACGAAAGGGATAAAGAAAGAGGAATTAATCCTCACAAACAACTACCTGCTAACATCTGAGGGTTTACAGGTAAACTGCAGACTGGACAAGAAACTGACATTTTAATGAGCACCTTGGATAAAAACCGTAACAGAATGTACTTTGCTTTCTATAAACGTGTGTTACGTCCTGTAAGACGAAAAGAAAAAAGAAAAGACTGAGAGCTGGAGACGAACCTCAACGGTCCATTAACAACTCGCAGTCATGACTTGTTGAAAACTGATCCGGTAGTTGCTCACGAACGAAGACACAAAATGATGTTTTCTCTGTTATTTCTGTCTTTCACGGACAGTGACAGTGAGCATATTAAGACATACCTGTCTCCGGTGATGACAGAGTGTCTCCAAAACATCCCGGTGATCTGATAAGGTTTGATTTACATTATGGATCAAGTTATTTATACACTTGTTGTATCTCAACTGTACTACTTTTTCTTTTTTTTTCTGAAGAGGGAATCATTTTCGAAAGCTTTTAGTGCCACTTTGGTCAGATAATAAATTATGATTGGCATCAGGGATTTAAGGTTCCAGGTAAATTTAGACCATCACCTTGTAGCTTGTTAAGAGATAAAGACAGATGGAAAGAAAGTGAAAGGAGAAGATAAAGGTGAGCAGGAAAAAGACTGAACAAACGGAGTAAACAGGCCATCTTTGCGGTGAAAGTAGGTCAAAGGCCGCAAATACTACTCCAGTTCAGTGTGTGTATTTGTGTGTCTGGTCAGTGTATGGAGGCTGGAGGCTAGGTTACATTTTAGGGCAAAATAAGACCTGAGACAGACAGGGAGCAGACGCTCTGACCCAGAGCAAGTTACCAAGGACAGTATACTCAGATTACCTTCACCCTGACACTTAAGCATAAAATATTTCTCAGAAATAAGTACAAAAAATGTGTATATTTGTCAGGGCTGCCCCCTCTTAGTCGATTAGTTAATTATCGGTCGTTTTGGTCTGAGTCTATTAAGATGTCTTTAATCGATTAGTCGTTTTTTATGCTTTTTTTTCATGTTGAATGACTGATTTCCAAGAATCTCTCTGGTAAACACAAGATTTAAAGTGGTGCTTTTGTGTGATTCTTTATCTCCTAACTAAGCAATCAGTCGATAAAATCGTATGAGTGTTAGTCGACTAAGAATTTCTTTGGTCGAGGACAGCCCTAAAAAATTTTTCAATCAATCTAGCAGCCGCATATAAACCACCAGCTCCAGAATCAAGTGGTCTGCAGATTTCAGACAGCAAAATGAGTTAAGAATCAGGTGCACTATACTGCATCCTACTCCATGTCTCAGAACTGAACCCTTTGTGTGGACATCAGACAAGAGGACATGCATAAATAATTTTTTCAACATGGGCAGCAATGGGACCACCTGTTTCAGTTTTTTTCAATACTTTGTACTATACTACGTTTTGATATGTTATAAATTACATGTTTATGAGACTAGAACAGTTGAAAGAGTTTCTGTTGCCATTTTTTGAGGTGTTGAAGGGAGTAATAAAGTTTGCTGTTTTGGTTGTCTCGAAGTGCAAAAGCTCAGAAAAATCGTCCTTGTTCCGAAAAAGTACGCTGCTTCTTTTGCAGCATAATATTTGTGTTCTGTCTGAAAGTACTCATTACAAAAACAACAGTTGGAAAAAAATATATTTACGTACAAATTAATCGCACAGTGTGATTAATGGCACAGTGTGAAAGCCATAACAACAGTGTGTTATGGCTTTCAAACTATTGAAAAGAAATGATGCAATAACAGCTTTTTTCTATTTATGCACAAGCATTAAAATATAAGATGAATGACAGGTACTTTGTTTTAAGACTTAGAGGACAAAAAGAGCAACATTTTTGTACAGAGAGAAAATTCAGATATGCAGACAAGAAAACAGCTTCACCATTTTACTCCAGCCAACCTTCACCAGTGACTGAAACGCAGCAGTGGCAGGTGTTGTGGTTGTGTGTGAGGAATCTGAGGTCGGGGTCAATTTACTGATTCTGTCAATGTCAGGTTGAAGTCCCCAGCAGTGACCCTCTGAACCAAAGTCCAATTAAACACACCTTCAGTGGTAAACAACTACATTTAGCTTTATTGATCTGGCCAGCGTAAATACATCTGTTTGTATAGTAAAGTATACCGTGTGTATGTCTTTTGTCGGCAGGGTGCCTCGTGCCTTACAGATAAGGCAAGACATAGTTGGCGCAAGATAAGAAACAGTTAACACTCTTGAGTGTGTGTGATTGTGTGTGTGCATGTATGAGTGTGTGAAGAAAATCGGTGTCCTCGACCTGACTTTTATCAGCAGTTTGGAGGCAGACACTGTTACTCATTAACAACAGTGATAACACACACATGCACAAGCACGCAAACACACACACACACACACACACACACAGTACCACCACCTGCTCTGGTCCACTTTAATGATAAAGTTTGAATATTTGCTGTAAGGGAACATTCATATTGACATAACACATATAAAGAAGGAGACAGAGAGTACGATGGCGAGAGAGGGAGAGGGATTGGGTTTTATAAACAGCTCAGTGTGTATTTGGCTTCCGAGCAGTTAAATAGTTGCAGATAAGATATGAAAGGGTTGTATTCAAGTAGGTGACCCTGGAAGGCCAAAACAACACACACATTTTGTTCTTTTTTTTAGTTTACTCAAGTCTAACAAAGTTACTTTAATTCCTCTAATGAACAATTACTTATTTTAAATTGCAAATATACTCTTTATGTAAGGTCATTTCATTTACTATATTTCAAAGTGTCGTTTAGACCTGACTCGCGTTATGTAATTGTTGATAGACAGAGAGTTTTATGTAACGTGGATGTCTAAGAAACTTTCACTTTTCATGTTTGACGGTTCAAGTTTTAACGCAGACATCGGCCCTGTTCAGACCTGACATCCACATGCGTCTCGAGTGACCACTTCTCACTTCCCCGCTATATATGCAAATAAACACGTGACCTACATCGTTTCCGTTTGCAAAAACCACAATGCTTTGTTAATTTTAACTGGCGGGAGACAGCAGTAGTAATATCCTACATATTCGTGCACAGAGCTTCAGAGAGCCGGTGATGAGAGCGGATGGGCAGGTGTCAGATCTGTGCAGAGCACCAGAAAGAAAACACAGACATATCACCGACAAGCTGTTGAGCTATAAGCCTGTAACTATATATTAAGCTATTTTGTTGAGTCGACTCTTGATGCAGTGTATATGTCTAGGGCGTTTATTGTGAAGGTCCCGAGAAGACCACTTCTTTTGACCTGCATCTTACCGAATCAATACAATAAACATTGCTTCTCCTGTACATCACCTTAGCTTTTATTTCTGCTTCTGACTTTATTTCCCGATGTTTCACATGACATAGTAAAAAAGGTTTAACCTGTTAATTTTTTTCCTATATTACATCCATGTTATCAGGAAGATATATTTATGCCTTTATTTTCTGTAAGTATAAAACTTTATTCATATGGCACTTTTCAGGAGTTAATTTCAAATTAAAAAACAACTTAACAGACACTCAAGCTGCATGTAATAATCCAGTATTGCTCCTTCTTCCTCCTGTATTTCCTCCTCCTCCTCCTCCACCTGTGTGTTTTCTGCTTCACTGGGTGGAGAGTCAGACATTCCAAGCATGCACATAACACACACACACACACACACACACACACACACACACACACACACACACACACACACACACACACACACACACACACACATAACACACACACATTCCACACCAATCCTCAGCCGTGACTAAGTCCATTTGTTCAGCTCAGGTCACTGTCTCATTTTAGGCTACTGTGTGTGTGTGTGTGTGTGTGTGTGTGTGTGTGTGTGTGTGTGAGAGAGAGAGAGAGGATTACGTGTGTGATTGCATGTTCTTAACCTATATCTCTTTTCTTCTAATCGCTCCATGTTGACTGACATCTGAATGTCTCCGAAAAGTCTTAAAAAGGAAGTATGACTGAAATGACGTCTTACGCAAACCTCAAAGTTGTGACCTTTAACCTTTCAAAAAACATTGCTGCATATCCAGTACATCTCTGTTCCACACTGACATTTTCTCAGCTAACACGGGAGCATACATCTGACTTCTGTATGAAAGCGACGAGAAATGCATAAACTGTTGTGAGAAAATGAAGTAAAGATTCAAGAATTGCACAAAATGCTTTGAGAAAAATGATTTTGAGTTCAATAAAAAGCTTTGTTAGAGTCCTGCTCTTACTCACCAGCATATGTGAAGAAGTAAGAATATCTACTGGTTGAATCATTCCTTTTACAAACTAAATCTGTGAACGTGTTCTCAACACCTACAGTATCTGCCGTGACGCACCGGGCGAGCCAGAAACAGAGACTGAGAAGTGTTGATTGACAGTAGACACTCTCCACCAAACACAGACACACAGACACACACAGAGAATCCAAGAATACCGTCTGAAATCAATCAGTCGTCATGGCGCTTGTAGCAGTCAGTGTGGACTAATCCCTCTGTCTGCCTTTCTCATGTTGTTCATGTTTTCCTCTCATTATTCTGTATATGTGAGTGTGTCATCATTACAGTCGGAAACTGGAAGAACCCACTACATCACACTTCTGTTTTCTACCTCTATACTCCAGTGACATACCGCTTATGGGGCTATATAGCTACCAAGTGGTGGAAAAGCATTAAGATCCATTAAAATACAAAGTAAAGGTAGCAATGTAAA
The DNA here is from genome assembly GCF_043250625.1 of Sebastes fasciatus. Taxonomy (NCBI): domain Eukaryota; kingdom Metazoa; phylum Chordata; class Actinopteri; order Perciformes; family Sebastidae; genus Sebastes; species Sebastes fasciatus. The sequence goes on from NC_133804.1 coordinate 27,887,683, forward strand.
AGCAATAGTAGTATACACTGATAACCCTGTCGCTGGTTCACCGGTTTTCCTTCCTTGGACCACTTTTATTAGCTCCTGACCACTGTAGACCGGGAACATCCCACAAGAGCTGCAGTTCTGGAGATGCTCTGAGCCAGTCGTCTAGCCAGCACAATTTGGCCCTTGTCAAAGTCGCTCACACCCTTATGCTTGCCCATTTTTTCTGCTTCCAGCACAAAGTTGAAAGTTCAAAATGTTCACTTGCTGTCTAATATATCCCGCCCACTGCCAGGTGCCATTGTAACGAGATAATCAGTGTTATTCACTTCACCTGTCAGTGGTCTTAATGTTATAGCTGATCGGTGTGAGTGGTAGTAATACAGCATTGTAAATGTCTGTCACTCAGACTTGTCTTGTACACCCACACAGGTGTTTTCAGTTATTCTGGTTAATTAGACCTCATCAGTTGATGTTGGGCAGAGCTATGGCGCCCTAATAAGAGTGATAAAAGGTATAAATTGTCCCGCCTTAACAGGAGGCCGTACAGTTCATGAGGAGGTCTAATCAGGGATGTTAAGTGAAAACACCTGTGCAGGTGAGGCATGAGCTTTAAGTACCACAAGTGAAAGTCATTATGAAGAACAGACGCTTTAAGAGTATATTAGTATATTATTTAAAAAATATATATAAGCAGCATTTGTAGGTGGAGCTGATTTGAACTACTTTATATAATGTTGAGAAGTTGAATTTACGACAATACATCTGTTTTATAAATAAAATAAAAATAACAAAATCCATAAAGTAACTAGAAACTACAGCCGATAATGACATGTAGATTGGAGTAAAGGCCATTACACCCCGGCAGCATTTTTTCGTGCGTTAAATTTGCACGTCGATATGTTGTTTTGAACTTTTGTTTTTGTCATGAGTGCAAATATTACGCAGCGAAAAAGCGGCATACTGTTTTGTTAGAAACAAGGTTGATTTTTCTGAGGTTTTGCACCGCGAATAAAGGCATCAACCAATCACGTTGTGCAGAACGAGTTCATTTGTGCCTATATTTATGAAACTACGACACAGAGGCTCCGTCGTCCGAACCAAGACGGCAAACTTTATTACTCCTTTTAACCTTGACAGACCTGATCTACTCCTTCCGTTCTTACCTTTCACAATAAAAGCTCTAGACGTATAATATTCACAGGCGATCATTTCGCATTTTCGTGTAATTTATTCATCACACCCGCAGTGTGTAAAGGCCTTAATAAGTCCCATAATTTGTCTTTCTAAAATGCAGTAGTGTAGAAGACGTATCGAGTAGAATGGCGTCACTGTTGAGTGAACAATAATAAGTTTTTTTGACAAACTGATGGCTGCTTTTTTAAGCTAAATATACCATATAAGAACCCACTGGATTATCTGAAACATGCATTGTCACAGAGCTGAAAAAAGGCCCATGAAAAGTTGACATTCTGGAGATACGTGGGTTTCACAGGACAGTAATGCTAAAATGAAAATACTCATATTGTACTTTCAACCACTGAGAGCTACATACAGTATAGACAGGGTAAACCAACCTTTTACTCTCAACTAAAGCTGAATGTGTGGTTACAGCTACTCTCCTAAACCTCCACTGATCTGAGAGCTTTCTTCGCCCCAATGTCTCCATTTTCCACCACATCTCGCTGCCTTCCCTAAAGCTGCGACAACACAACAGTTAAATCCCAGAAAGCAGCCCATAAGTACCTTTGTTAATTACGTGTGGAAGAATAGGCCTGTTGTGTCCCTGTGTGATGATGGTGCCAGCACAACAGAGGGATTACCTCGGGATAAGAAGTACGCTGAGCTGACCAGTGTGATGGAGGGCCATGTAGTGGGAAATAATTAACACAGTTAACCGGTCTGCAGGCCTTTCAGCTAGACGTCAGCACTGTGTGGTTACTGGCAGGGGATTAATGTCCACTGGGTTATTTCTCCGTGGCTGTAACCAATATCTGCTGTTTTATGTTTACACAGATCTGCTCAATATTTTGCTTGTTACTTTGGGAAAAATGCAAGAAATGCCATTCGTGCTTTTCTCTGCTGCTTTTCAAATTATGAACAATAATCAACGCAGGATGCACTGTCTACTATGGCGGCGTGTGAAGTCCTGAAATAGTTGTACCACATTGTGTCAGAACACACTGTCTAAGTCTCGAGGTTATGAACTTTTGGCTTTTGTCCGTGAGCAGGAGTTTCTAGCTTAATGTAGACATTTTTGTTGCATTAAATGGATTCCAAAGTCAAGTCAAGTCAGTTTTATTTATATAACCAAAACTCACAACTCACAAATTTGCTTCAAAGGGCTTTATAAAACTCTCTGCCCTAAGATCCTTGATACGGGTGAGTAAAAAACCCCCAAATTAAACCCTTTAAAAGGATAAAAAGGAGGAAACCTCAGGAGGAGCAGGATAGACAGACATGCAATTTATGTAATGTCAACAACAAAACCTAATACACATACAGGTTCACTACTGTAGATTCAATGCCAAATTCACCATCTGCACAGCCAAATTTAAGAGATTTAAAGCCAAGTGCAGACATTTCATATATAACAGATTTGAATGAAAACCTTTTACAGACAGATTCAACAAGTTTAAGTCCAAGCCACACATTTAAAGCCAGATTTACATCACTTCTACTGAAATTCACTTGATGTAAATCCACAAATCATCAAAGACAGACTAAAAGGCGTCAGTATATTTCATCAGAAGACCCCCTCCTCTCGCACCTTTGCAACATCGGAATTTGGAGGGATTGGTCCAACAATTTCTGTAACTTTCCAAAACCAACAATCTGACATTCACACTCGCTTCACGCAGTGATTGGTGAGCTGTGAGGGTTTCAACTTCTCTCTACAGTTCATTCTATGCACAACTATTTCTGTCACTTTTTGTGTGTACAAACGATTGCCACACTATAAATGCCTTCCAGGAGACTAGACCGGTTGAAAATATGCATCCATATTTTTAAACAACGTTCTTATCTCCCCTCTCTATGACGGCTGATTTTCACTCCACCTTCCAGTGTGGTCATTCAGAACAGTTATAAACAACTGGTCGGACAACAAGCTGTAAAAACGAGCTATTTTGTCGCATAACTCGGCAGATTTCCAGTTTTTCACACAGTGATGTAAGCAGTATAAGGGGCTGTTCACATGTTGCGTCTAAAAACACATGGAAAACGCCAGATGTGTCACTTTCATCGTTTTATCCAAGGTGCTCTGGAGGTTGCGCTCCTGTCGTGCCTGCCGATGCTATGCAACCAAAACCAGCGTGCTGCGATGACAAGGTTGATGAAGTTGCGGTAATTTAGCAGTTAAAGCCTCACTTACTAAACTAAACAAAGTCAAAACAAAGATAAATGCATTTCCAGCACCGTAAATCCCTCACAGTAGCTTTACTGCTCAATTTATCTGTCTCAATTTGGCTGATCTTACAACCAGATGTTGTGACGTCCTTGCATGGAGAGGGTGAAGCAAGTAAAATAGTCCCAGGCACCGATGTAAAGCTCTAGGTAGCCCGGCACTAAAAATTATTAACTTCTCCTCCATATTTACCGTAGACTGATATTTACGGAAGAAAGAAAAGATATCCAGCTGTGATTGGTTGTTACTCATCACGTGACATGCGGTGTGCATTGCTGCGTTCCAAAAAGTTAACTTATTTTCATCTCGGGGAGCAGCCGTCGTGCTCAGAAAAATAGGCTATTGGGGACGCTTGTACGCTGCAACGGCGTCGCTCTTGCTTTTGAGCGCGCCTTCTGAACTTCTACATTGACAACAATGAATTTGAGGGCGCAAAAAATGCAACATGAGAACGGCCAGTCAACCATTGGTGGTAAATAATGTCAAAATAAACAAATCTAACAAAAAACGTAAAGGTAAATCTTGGACATTTTTGAATTCTATGATGCCATTACTGATTTAGAGACAATAAAAAAGTATGTTGTGTGGCTGCACAGTCCTAGTCACCAGTGTGTATATGTCCCCTCCAGAGCTCCCATCTAGCGGAGCCCACCCCCACATCTCTCATCTCACATTCCCCCTGCAGTATGGATTCCACATCGACAGCTGGCACCGCGGAGAAAGACGAGTGCGTTTGGGTCCCCTCATGTGTGGTGGTTTTCAACTTTGTGCCATGTTTTAGTCATTTGGTCTTTGCACAAAACACGCCACAACAAGGAAAACCATCTCCGAACTGTTTTTCAGTTTCCTGCTTGTGTAGACAGCAGTGGAAAAACAAGAAACAGGCATGATATTGACCTTTCATATGAGAATCCTGTAATTCTAGATTAAATAGTGCAACATGCTATATGAAAGATTTGTAAATGTACATATGATGTGAATGTATATCTGAAACTTGGTTTTGCACCACCAAAGACGTATACATTTACATGAATAAGAGCTCAACAGAACGAGCACCATATGTCATAGCTAGAATCTACAGCAACAGCTTACAAAAAGTATTTCCTAAAGCTGTCCGCCTTAACATCCTGCCCCTGATCAGCCTCCACTTCCTGGGGTCAAAGGTCATCTGTATGTCTGATAAACAACCAAGGGGAGCGAGCGCAGCTGACTGTCCATAACATGTCAATCACATTTGAGACCGAGGTCATAACGGTGGTATTTTTGGTTTAGGGTGGCCTTTGTGGTTCTGTCCTTCTGTCTATCACAGGCAACAACACAAACACACACACACACACACACACAAACGCACACACACAGCTGCCCTGAGTGCAGTATCACCCCCCACCAGACCCAATCTGACAGACCAAAGCCCAAAGAAAACAAGGGTCTGTGTCTCCTGTCCCAGCGATCACCTTTCAACGTCTCATTTGTAACGCCATCAGGAATAACAGCTGGAGACTGTGTGTGTGTGTGTGTGTGTGTGTGTGTGTGTGTGTGTGCGTGCGTGTGTGTGTGTGCGTGTGTGCGTGCGTGTGTGTGTGTGTGTGTGGTGGGTGGGGGTTAAAGGGGTTGGAAAGGGTCTGATTGAAAGGTAGACAAGGGAGAGAGAAACCAGCAGTGACAAAGAAAGTGGTAGAGGAATTAAAACGTCAGAGAGCGAGATAGAAAGTGACAGAGAGAACAGACAGAGACGACGTAATGGCTGTAGAGTACAGACAATTAGCCGAGTGACACTCAGACAGACCTCCCTGTGGACAGCTTTTACATTTTTTTTTTACTTTAAAAAGATAATAGTTCCTGATGGAAAGCACTGACTGCAAAGTCTATTGATTATCCAAAGTAACCAGGAGCATTGTTTCACTGGAAAGACACGTTCCGATCTATCGGCATGTTTAGATACCACCAGACTTACAGAGGAAATGTGGTTTTTTTTAGATTGAGTGAACTGGCGCTTTAATTAAGGATGCACGATATATATCAGGCCTGAAAGATTATTGGCTTTGTTGAACACTCGGTTCTGATTGGTCAATCACAGCGTTCTACGGTCTGTTGCTGCTATGGGCGCAGTTCTGATGTCAGACTCTGGAGGACCGTTTTTGTGTCAAATTATTGATTTCTTAAGTAAGTAGCTGTGTAATAAGCAGGATACTGTACAGCTAGCAGGTCATTGATGTGAAATAACCCCTTCAGGTCGATGCAAGACACCTCCGCTTTGTGCAGCATCGCTCTGTCGGGGTTTATTTCACAACAATGACCGGATCGCTCTACATTATCCCTTACATAATGGGAAATTTATATAATTATGTATTATTCTGATAATGAAATTATAATCAATAAATTATCGGCTGATTGTACAAAGCCAGAAGAAGAAGAAGAAGTAGCAGCGTGCTGAGTAGAGAGCAAGAGTCAGAACTGGTATTTGTTTTTGTTGTGTTAACAATAGTTAGAGTTAGAATTGGTTGTCTGCATGCACAAACATGCACAAATTGCACATTTAACCCTCAAAACAACAAGAATATTCCTAATAGTTTGAATGAATGAATGTTTGTTAATTCTGTTTCTGCCATACATGTCAATGAGGTTAGTGAATAGAGATAGAGAGGAGATAAAGGAGTGAAAGCAGAGTGTGTGTTGTCCTGTGGGGTTCCTGGTGTGTTATTACAGTCTCCTCTGGTGCAGGCATGTGCTTTCTCTGACCCTACCTCACACACACACACTCATGCACGCACAAACCCACGCACACACTCTCCCCGACCCCTCCCTGATCCACTGGCTGACCTTCGACCCTCAGTGCTGTAGCGTTGACCAAACATACCCCAACCCCACTGAGACCACAATACAGCACTGTGGCGCCACGACCCACACAATACTGCACTATGTAGGAGAGAGACAGAGACGCTGGGGAAGAACAAGACTCAGAGAAAGAACTGAGAGAAACTTTGAAATATGAAGAGCGTCACATTCAAATGAGGAACTGAAAAACATCAAGTCCGACGTGTGTGGTATCGGATGGGCACTCGTATTGGGAAGATCTCTACTTTCTGAAAGTCTTAACCTCTGTACATTATTAGTACAAACTCCTGCTGTGCAGCCAAACTCTGTTTAAACATAAATAAATATATTTATTCTAATGAAGCTTCTAAAGTTTCTAAACATACCCAATATGTCAGGTTGAATATTGGGGAGATATGTATAAAAGACATAATGAATGAATGGTGCAGCCATAAAAACATGAAGTCCTGAGTTTCAATATTTCACTCAGTGTAAACATCATATAGCTTGAATGAAGAGTTGATAGAAATATGTGATACTGTCAGATAGTGTGGCATAAAATGAAGTTTCCAGCCTTGTAGCTACTTACTTACTTAAAACTGTATGATAAGGGGTCATTGTTCTTTAACATTTCTTTCTTTGTCTCTCACTATTTGTCTCCACAAAGCCTTCTTCTGCCATCTTATCTTCTCCTGTTGCTCTTCTTCTCTCTGCTGCACCCCCCTCCTCCCCCTCCACAAACACACATCACATCCTCACATCACTGCGACACACCATCAACCCCCACAGAGAGCGTCCAGACAGCCCCATTATTACCCCACCATTAGCAAAGTCAAAGCAAACATTGACTTTATCTAAATGTGGGCTAACAGCCTTTAACATTAACAGGCCCTGTAAAACTCTGAGAGGAAGAGCGGTGCTTGAGGGGTGTTGGGGAGAGAGGAGGCTGCACCTTAAGAGTCCTGCAAATGGGTTCATATCAGCGGTGGTTCATTTATTTCGGAGCACAAACCACAGACAGAAGCCGTGTATCATCTATTCAATAGTCAAGCACATTTTAAGCAAACTTTTGAAATGTTGCAAAAAAGAAATTAGGCACATTTCCGTCATCTGGTTTGGATCGGATAAACTAGGATGCATAGTATCGTCAGAAGTTGGCGGTATAGGCTACGCTTTACGCATGTCTGTAATCCGCCAGTAAACATAGTTGAAGAAGAAGTAGAGGTTGCGAATCAGTTACAAAACAAGTTGCCTCGGCCGATCTCCGAGAGAAAAGAGTCTTTAAGAATTTGTTTAAATTGGGCAAGTTTTAATTGTTCTTTCATGTCAGCTAGTATTGTTCTTGTTTCATATCGTCCGGAGACAAAGACAATATAAATATATATCTGGGAAAGACGCCGACAGCGGAAACAGCTGATCAGTCATGTGATTTAAATGTTCGCTACGTCAGAATTTATTCGTCAAAGGCGTTTCCATAATCCATTTAGCACATCAACAAAGGCTAACACCACCTCAAGCGTGCGTAAACTATTTTTTTGCCGTTCCCATACAGCTTTTCTGTGATACTTCATAAGTGCATAAAAATGCGTGAATGGAAACACGGCTAGTGATATGTGTATAGTATGTAATGTTGTGTTTTAAATTATTTCTTACAAGAATATAGGTTGAAGATCCCACAGAGACATCTCACTATGGACTGTCAATAAAAGACAAATATCTCTTCCAAACTTCTGATATCAAACAAAATGTACAATAGATAGACAATAGAAGATACAATAGATGAGTCTGTATTTTTAAAGTGACAATCATTCTTTAAATTTACCTCTGGCAGCCACAGCTCTGCTTGTCCAAACAGCCAATAAGACAACATTTGGCCCCGACATTAGGGTTTAACAAGAGGAACTGACAGAGTCATTTGTGCCCTTTGAAGCATCCCTTTGTCTGTTAATCACCATGTAATTAAAGAACACACATGTATCGAGTGTTTCTGCTTTTCTCTTATTAAAAAGGACAAAACGATCACAGTGAACTAATAGAAATAATAAATTAAGTTGCATAATAGAGTCACTGAAAAGACTTTTTTAATTCTACCTTAAGCAGCGTCGTTGGCAAATCTAATGTTCTTCCCTAACTGAAAAGTATTGTTCATTATTTTTGTCCCGTGCTTGAGAGAATGCACTTTTCTAAAACCCTCATCTGTGACTGCTAATGAAGAATGTCACAACTCTGGATCCAGCTCTTCTGGCAGGCAGATGCCCGCCACCGCCATCAGGCCGTATAATGGTTATCAGCATGTCATATGGTATTTACGATAGTTAGCTGTGACTTAGGACGCGCTGCATGCTTAAACAACAGGAGAGTGGGTGGAGGGGATTTACTGACGTGAGTCTATAGAGTGTGTCTGTTTACAATGAGGTAAAGTTGTGTGTTTGAAGCATCTGTCTGTGGTATGCAGTTGTTTACTCTGCGAGGAATCGAGTCGCTCTGCCCCTCTGTTCTTCATATGAAGAGACCACAACTAACACAATGTGTTTTATCACAACATGTAATGACATGGTTAATCAGAACACAGTGTGTGGGAAAACACAGTTTAAACATTCATTAAAGATTAACTCTTTTTATCTATTCATTGGTCACCCATAAGTCTTTGTTAGATGGTAGCTTTTGAAACCAAGGCCAGTACTTTCTACACTGAAATACTCAGGAAGCATTCATTTATCACCAAATCTCAATATTCAGAGATGGGGGCTTTCAAAATATCTGTTATAAGTTCAACTTGAGCTATTTCTCCACTCCTTGCCACTCCTTTCTTAGCCCTGCAAGTTGGACACTCTTCAAGCCGCAAGTATTTAGCGTGAAGTTGACCCAGCAGGTAAATGATACTACAGCTGAAAAGATTACTGGACGGATCAATCGACAGCACATTAATCTGAAACTGTTTTCACCGTTGATTTGTCGGCCAGACTCCAAACATTCTTTGGTTCTCAAAGGAAGAAAATCTGCTGCTTTTCTGTTTCTGTATGATTGCAAACTGAATATAAAGACATTTGAAGACGTCAACTTGGACTCTGGGATGGGATGGACATTTTTAACAAATTACTGACACTTTATATATCCATTAATCAAGCAAATAATTGGCAGACAATGAAGATAATCATTAGTTGCAGCCCTAAATCATACGCTGTCTGCCAAAATGCAAAATACAGAATCACATTTATTATACCCAAAGCATTAATATTGTTCAAACAAAGACAAGAGTTTGTGGCCACATAACTTAGATGAGTCTCCTTTTGAGCGTAGGGAAAGAACAGTATTCGTTTTTTCATCTGATTGTGGCCTTTAAAGCCACTTTCACTCCCCTACACTCTCCTAAATCTCTTAAACATGTGTCTAATAGTAAGGGGAACATAAGTGGAAGGAAAACATCACCTTTGTCTAGTACTTTATATCTCTAAGGAAGGCTTCCACTACAATCCTAGGGAGAAATGGCATCCAGTACCAGTGGTGGAATGTATCAAAGGACATGTACAAGTACTGTACTTAAGTACAAATTCGAGGTACTTGTTCAAGGTATTTCCATTTTATGCAACTTTTATACTTCTACCTCACTACATCTCAGAGGCAAATATTGTACTTTTTACTCCACTACATTTGTCTGACAGGTTTAGTTACTTCATGTCCAGCGAAAACTATGTATCTCCAGATTGTTTGTGGTGAAGTGTTCCTTTATGTCTTGAGAAAATGATCCTACTTCTTAAGCTAAATAAACTATTTAATGGATCAGCTGGAAAATGTTTCGTCACAAAGCTGAAAACAGGTCTGTTTTTCTGACACCATGAAAAGTTGACTCTTTAGAGATGCTGGATGGATCTCACAGGACAGCAACGCTACAAAACATATGATGATCTCATTCAATATGATGCATTGCTGTAGATTAAACTATCCAACAGTACAAAAAAGAGTTAGCCCAACCTTAAGCATCTACAGCAGTAAAATGCAACATACACATTAATGCAGCTGTAATATTAATACAGAAACATCAGATATAATAGTAAAACACTGACAGGAACATATCACCGCACTAACAATACTTTTACTTTTCATGCTTTAAACACAATTTGCTGATAATACTTTTAGTTAAGTAAGGTTTGCATGCAGGATTTTTACTTGTAATGAAGTTTTACAGTGTGATATTTGAACTTTTACTTAGGTAAATTATCTCAATACTTCTTCCACCGCTGTCCAGTACTGCAACAGACACCACTGACACATCTAACTGTCTGTTCATCCTCATATCTAGTCATCACTTACTTTTCTACCAAAGTTGAAAGCTCTGCTAGGTATCCATTACTCTGGTGACTGTGAGCCTCCTCCTCCAGCCCTCTTTACCTAACCGCAATTCTCTCCTACCCATCATTGTTAGTGTTAGCATGCTAATTACATTCCTCAGTAATGAGTGTGTGGGACAGGAGGTTGTTAAGTGATTGTGGGCTGTGTGTGTGTGTGTACGTGCTTACATGTGTTAGGTCATATTTATGGGTAGCGTCTTCTAGTTGTATACGTCTTCATCATCTGCGTATGCGGTTGTTTACACGCCGATGCTCTCTTGTCTTTCTCTGATGCTGCGTGTGCATCTCTGTTTTGACAGAGCAATGCAGTAGAGATGCATTTTTAATGTGTTTGTGGCTCTTTAGACTCGGTATGACAACAAATGAACCCTCTCATCTCTGTCTCTTTTTCCTCTCCCTCCCTCTGGACAATGGGTGGTCTATACAGCAGAATCACCCGGAAAACATTAAATTGTTTAGACAGACGTTTGCATCAGGAAACGATGTGCACAAACCCACTCTCATCATCTAATTACTTGTTGTACTCTTTCTTTTCTGAATCTGCTTCAAGGGATCGGGGTAGAAGAGGCAGACGAGATGATGTGATGATACAAACTGTAGATGATTTCAACACGACATCGCTGGTGTTAGCAAATCAAAAATGAAAATCTCTGCTGGACTAACTTCAATAATCACATTATCATTATCCTCTCCACCCTGCTCCAGTTGTTTGACCGTGAAGCGTTTAACAGCTGGCTTACGTAAATACCATCTGACATGCTGATGACCATCTGACATACACGTGGCATTTCACATCACATGTACAATTAATGTATGTGTGTGTGTGTGTGTCCGTATGGAGGCAAGCAGAAACACAGGCATGCACTCACCAATAAACAAACTTGATCTAGAAAGCTTAATCTGTTCAGTGCACTCCAAGTGTCTAACGTTTTTTTGTATATTTCTTGGCAAGAATTATAAGAAGACTGATATAACTCTCACAACTGTCCATTCAATATGAAGCTACAGCCAGGAGATGAGGTGCTGAGCAAAACTCTGAGTGGCGGCTTGTCAATAAAAAGAGAGTAGCTGGGCGAACGAGTCTGAGCCGTTGTTCTCCCAAAACCCCTTCACTTTAATCTGCAGGTGACAAGCAAGACACGGGAACTTGGCCTGGGATTTGAAGCATTTATTTACCGAGCTTCTAAACTGTACACACTGCACTTCAACGTTCACAGTTATAACGTTACTGTTAACTTCATATTCACCGTACGCCACACACACGTACGCGCTCTCTCTCTCGACTGCACACTCACTAACGTTACGGGACACCGGGCTCGCGGAAACCCGTCTTGTCCCAAAAAACACATGCACTTTCTAGTAAACAGACACAACGTACGCCTGTTCTCTCTCTCTCTCTCTCTCCATTGATTTGCCCACACCGACACAATCTACGAGTTATTCCTTAAAAATACATAAATCCCCAATGAATTGGCCCAGCGTGAAGTCAACGTCAACCCGGCGGGCTGCCGGGCTTGCAATACACTGCTGGAAACCCTGCATTATTTTTTAAAAAAAGGTCAAGTGAATAAAAGAAAATGTGGTATCTATTGATGGTAGCGTGGCTATTTATTTTGGTTTGTGCACGGGACAACGTGTCACTCAAGTGATGATTCTCTCTGACCAATCGGTGGCCTAAGGTGTTTTAAATCCACCTTCTAGTATCTGCTCAGCTCGCTTGGAACCTTGACAGAGGTTTAGATTAACCAAAAAAGAGCGGTTCCATGCAAGTCGTGTCGTGCCGTGCTGTACCATGCCGTGGAAATGCGGCATAACTCTGTCTAGAGCTGCAGGTAGCCCAGAATGGATTGGCCTACTGCTAGTCTTTGACCCCTGTATTCAAGCTCAATGTCGTTCAGCTAACAGGGGAGAAGGCTAATCTCTCAGCTGCTCAGTCTCATGCTCAGCTACACACACACACACGGACACAGAGGCCCAGACACAGTGTGGTTGTGTAAGCCTCTGGAGTGCAGTCTATGTGACTCTTTGCTGTAATAAAGGGCATAAATGTTGCATCTCTTTCCGTCCCTATCTTATCTCTGTCTGCCTCCTGTTCTTTCTCTTTAGCTTTCTCTTCACCTGTATCTCTTCTTCTCTCTCTCCTGTTCCAGCCCTCTATCTCCTAATTTGACTCTTCATCTCTGTGTGTTGCAGCCGTCCAGCAAAGCTCTTAGCTATTCCACTGCTTTCCTGCTTCCTGCCAATCAGCACTCACAGTGGAAAACAGCCTTGAGTGTCATCTGATGCTCGGCCTTCAACAACTCCAAGGACGCCCAGGAAAAAATAACAATCTTTAAAACTATTTGGCCTTTCTGGTATTTATTCATTTGTCCTTAAAGGAATCATTTTGTTCTCTTTTTTAAACACATTCAGCTATTTCTTTAATACAATAAGCCACACTGTACTTTGCAGTCATGTTAAGGCAGTTATTAAGGAGCTGTTGGACATAACTTCCTGGATTTTATACAATAGCATCCTTACATTTTAGTGTAACTGAACCTTGTGTGCAAATGGGATTGCCCCGACGGATGAGGCCACAAAAGAGTTAATGTTTTCAATTTCAAATCATGTTACAATGTGTCTTAAGATATTTAGCATTTTATTGTTCATTGTTGATACAGTTGCCGAGTAACCCACCTCCGGTATGCATATTTCTCTGGGACATCTCAGTACTCACCAAGTCTCTAATAAAAACGCTTTTCTACGTCATTTCTTAGAGTGAATGAAACAAGGGCGGACTGTGAGAGGAAGCTTTCCACAATCGTTTCTTGAAGAATGAAGATTGTAATTATGAGTTTTCTTTACTTCTCATTATCTCATTTAATATACCAAATTGTTCTAAATGAATTCTTTATTTTGCGACCTTGCTGCAAATGGTCAAATACAGTTGCAGTAATTGATCCAGTAAGTGCCGGATCTGCCAGATTCTGGGTTAAAATATGATATTATCTGCCTCAGTTCTGATTTATTTAAGTAGCTTAAATTCTTCGCTGCAGCTAATTTCTTGAAGAAATCTACAATTTCCTTTCATTCTTCTTGTCCATGATTCGGATAATTCTTCTGTTGTGTTAAACTAAAATGATACTTTAAGATGAGATACAGACAGAGAACAGATGACATGCTGCTTTACTCAAGTTCAAAACCACAAATTCACAATCACATGGTATGAACCTCAGACCACAAGGCCACCAAAAACCCAGCGTCCCTCTCATCACTAACATCCCAGTGTAAAATGTTTTTTATTACAACCTCATTTCACAGCAGCTTCAGTTAGATTTCTGCAGAGCTAATACTGTAGTTTAACCAAGAGATACAGTATGATCTGTCCTGCAACTCACGTATAGCTCATCACAAGATAAGGGAGCACTTCAGTCTCTAATAGGTTCATTAAGACATTTTGTCCCCTCTGTCCTCTTCATGCTCTCCTGCCCTCTCTCTCACATCCCCTCCTATAATCTTCGCTTGTCCATTTTTTCCCATTTCTTCCTAGTTCCTTTTCTTCTTGCCCTACTTCTCTTCTTTATCTTTTATCATCCATTATTACTCCACTTTTCCTGATGTCCTGGGGCCCCCTTTTCTTTCCTTCACCCCATTTCATCTCCTCTTCCCTCCCTCCCACCCTTACCCCCGCCTTCTGCCTCTCTCTGCTGCCTGCCCTGGTTTCATTGACAGTCTGCAGGCGGTGAGGGGGAGGAAATGCTGTAGCATTGCACAGCAAACATCCCTAATAGGCTAATCTAATCTCATCTCTTTGCGGTCTATGGCCCTGTGTTTACTTTCGGCCCCGTGTCTGCACGCTGCCTCGGCCTCGCCTCGCTGAATGCAGCTTTGTTCCCGCTGAAAACTCATCACTGGTGTGATCTCGGGAACGGGCGCCAACTCCTCGACCGTCTGCCCTTAACGCCTGCATGCTGGGGATCGTTCTCATTTATGAATAGCTTCTGTAGCTGTTGTTGTTTGTTTTTTAACTATGTTTAGTTTTATTGAGAGAGACAAGGTTGCGTGCCAAGTACTGAGGGTACTTCTCTATATCTGACCCTGACCGCCAACTTCCCTGTGGGGTTGTTCAATTTAGATTTTGAGTTCAATTTTACTCCGCAGCCAACAAGGTAGCGTCTTTGCAAAATAAGCAGGAGGTAGAAAACCACACAAGAGTAACTGAATAACCAGCCAAAGTCAAAAGTTCACTGACTATCTAAAGAGCAAAAGCATTCATGAAGTAAAGTTCAACCAAGGACAAATGTCTGCAGTTAGTCCAAAATATCTGAGCCAATGTATCAGTGCAGAACGAGCCAATGAAGGATTACAAAGATGTTTACAAAGCACATTATTAAAGTAGTTCCAAAGACCAGATGATAGAAAAGATGAAAAAGATATAGGAGAGGGTTCACTCCTGCTACTGTCCTCCCTTCCAACCTGATATCACGTCAAAGCATGTAATAGACCCGCCTGTCCGATAGCAGACGACAGCATGCCACGTCATCATTTGCTTCGCTGAGGCGTGAATATTACACACGTGTATGAAGGTGCAGTACAAGCAGGGAACAACAAAACCACTCACTTAGGTTAAGGAAACAAAACCACTTAGTTAGGTTTAGGAAAAAAGTCATGGTTGGCCTTAAAATAAGTACGTAAACTAAGTATAATACGTACAGAAACAACACAACATCTGTACGGAAAACACGTCACAAACATCGCTAACGTAACTTACAAAATACCGGTCTCAAGCACCTGTCTCCTGTTTGAAAGTACCGTGTTTTTTGGACGCATCCACCTCCCTTCCTGCCCATCATAAGCGGTCTTTCTCATTTTTTATTTTACGTCACCAGCTCTGCAAATGCATTTACAGTGCAGTCAGTACAGACTACATGGCGTACAAATCACACGCAAGAACGGCGTTCTTATTGCACACTTTTGCCTTGTGCATTATCGTTTTTTTTCATATGCCTTTTCGTGCAGCCGGACCGTCCCATCATACGTTCAGCTTCAATGACACAATTGTGTCTGAAACCAAAGTCAAAGCAATCGTACCACCACGTTTCCAACAAATCCTTCCGAGGTTGGAACAGAAGCAAGAATGTAAAAATAGGAACTTTCACTCCAGTATATTTACTCCACGCCAGGTGAAGAACTACTGAAGTACCGCCACATAGTGACGTCAGCTGCAGTGATTTATCTTACTGCTGGCATTGATGACTGTAATGCTCCGAGTCTCTGTGGAAATCAGTGCTTCTGTTACTCACCTCTGGCAGCAGTGGACGTCACGACCACCTCCAGCAGCAGAAAGACCCAGAGCAGCTCCATTTAGGCTTAATTCTCTGGAAGAAGAATCCTCAGCCTCTTAGATCTGAAAGGAAATGAAGTTGCTTATTAAAGGATAACAGGTGATATCCTGTATCTATTTATGACATACTGAGTAATTATTTCCCACCCCAGGTGCATTTTAATCTTCGTATAAATCATCAGTTTATCTAAACTGCTATCGTCCTCTGCCAGACTCTGATTTATTCCAAAAACCCACCAGCCATATTCATCATTTCACCATCTGATGTTTTTTTTATTTTTTATTAATTGCTGCCCAAAATAGCCGCTGGCGCAAAGGAATTAAAACGTAATTTACTACCAACTGGCTGACAGCTGGTGAGCATCTTTGTGAAAACCTGCCTTGGATTTCAGAAGAGAAAGGAATAACTTGATTAGAGCTGCAACGATTAATTGATTAGTTGCCAACTATTAAATTAATCTGCAACTATTTTGATAATCGATTAATGGGTTGGAGAAATTTTCTAAGAAAAAAAAGTCTAAATCCTCTGATTCCAGCTTCTTAAATGTGAATATTTTCTGGTTTCTTTATTCCTCTATGACAGTAAATATCATCGAGTTGTGGACAAAACAAGACGTTTGAGTTGCAGCCCTAAACTTGATAGAAAATAATCAACTTATTCCTTAATAAAGGAAAGTAATAAAATGTAATTTCTCTGAACAAAGCTGAGAGACATGTGTATTTCTAATAACACCTTTAATTCCTGTTCAGATGTTTTAAAACCCACCAGGCTAAAGTTTCTAAAAAGGTAGATGTTAGATAGGAGGTGAGGAAGAATACATGCACTCACTTCAAAACTTCATCTCCTCGGTTATTTGGGTTCACAAAAGTCCTCGGCAGTCAGAATAAAATAAAGTGTTGCATCACTGGCTGGACAACGACTACAAATCCGCCCTAATGGCACAGGAGCAGAGATTTTCTGAAAGTCAAACTATTTTCCTCGCAGATTTATTCCGTCCACCTGTCCATATGTCTCTCCTTACAGTGGTTTTAATCTTTCCGCCACATAAATTCTTCCCCGAACCTTATGAGATCATATTTCAATACTTCACATGCTGTATCTTTGATCAGCATCTGTCAACCTCAGCAGTCTCAGTTCACCAGAAACTGCCACACACTTAAAAAGTGCAGGATAATTGATTTGATTTGTGGCAATCAGATTTCCAACCCACCAAAGTAGTAGGTTAGTCACATTTTTATTTGAATAAGTATTGAACTTATCTAAAGAACAATCTTTATTCCCTAAATTTACAATAAACATCATACAAAGCAGCTGAAAGTGGCTGTAAATTAAAGAGTAAAAGTTTCTTTAAGGAGGAGCAGAGTCTGCAACCTGTGATTGTTTCCAAAACAGGAGGTCTAATGAATTTATATTTATCACTTGTTTAAAATCAATAATTTGCATGCCAATTAAATAAATCACACATGCACAAAAGCAGTATGTTTTCAGATCATCAATGATTGACTTTGGTTGACAAGATGTTCTCTGATCTGTCCTGTTACAAAAACAAATCCTGTAGAAATTACGCATAGCAATGACTTGTCAGTGGTGGAAAGTAACTAAGTACATTTACTCAAATACTGTATACAACTACAATTATGGCGTACTTACTTTACTTGAGTATCACTTGTTTAAAATAAATCATTTACATGCCAATTAATTAAAAAAAACCTGCATCATAAACCCTGTTCACTTGCCTTCATACAGTATTCAACTTCCCTTATTAAACCATATTGTACTATATACAGTATGTGAATGAGCTGGCTATAGTTATAACCACTTTGCAAGAGCAGTAACATGTTATAACACAGACAACTTCACAGATATGACAAAACTTGACTTTCAGTAAAAACTCCTGTAGATTAATACCGCTGAAGATATAAGAATCTGCATATATATGACTCTAAATTAAACTTTTAGACTTAATCAGAAAACAAAACTAATAGAGAAGAAATGAAGAGTTGATTAGGAGATAAAACAAGTTCACTTGACCCCCATATGAGAACTACGAGGACTTTAAGAACTTTAAACACGCACGATCTGCAACCACCTTGGACTCTAACCACTGGTGCACTTTACACTTTCTTTACACTATACATCCTATATACACTTACTTTACACTATGCATCCTATATACACTTACTTTACACTATACAGTACATCCTATATACCACTTTATAGACTGCACATATGAACATATTACATTTATTTATTGATGGACTGTACACACTTTGTTCACCCATTCACTCTGTATCTTTTATATCTCTATTATTGTTTTTTTAAATATAATTTTTGTATACCTTTACCTCTCCTGTGTTTCACTCTGTTTGCTGATGTTGCTGCTTTGACACCTGAATTTCCCTCTGGGGATTAATAAAGGTTCATCTTATCTTATCTTATCTTATCTTAAAATTAAATGAATAAGAAAAAATGCATTACTGTTTTTGTCACTGTAATCATAGCAGCCAGATATAATATTACACTACAGTACAGTGCAAAATCTGAGAAAATGTTTAAAAAAGTATAAAATTATTGACATCTTTCCACAATTCATTACTGTATAATGTGTTATCTTCTCTTTAAACTCACTATAAAATCAGATAAATAAGCATTAAGACCCTGTGGATATACATTATAAATAAATATTTAATAAAGACTTTGGCTGATAATAAAGGTGGACTTACTGTAAAAGAAAGTGATGAGATCTCCACAGTCTTGTTACCCTCCTGTGACATGCACGTATAGCATGCCTTTCTCCAGAAAACAGTCCTTCACCTCCTCTCCAGTGATGTTATGATGAACTTAATCCGTGATTCAAGCCAGGAATAATAAAAGAGACGCGTCTGGCAAAGAAACGCACAGTGAATGAAGTTTGACAAAAGTGTAAAAAGTAGACTAACCGAGCGAAAAATATGTGTTTAAATGTAGAAAAAAAGAAAAAATGAAAGATATATAGGCTCAGGTCAAACACGTGAGGCTGCAGTAGTATTTCTGAATGACAGTCCACATGTAAAAACCCTCGAGAGAGAGACAGCAAGAAAGAAAGAGGAAAAACTTTCTCTACAAGTCCCGCCTGTTCTCGTATCTATCCACACACTTCTCTATTAAAAGAAAAGCCTGAATACTATATCTCCACATTGCCTCCAGCAGCAGCAGCTCAGCGTCCAGATTTCAGCTGCAGGCGAGAAAACAAACCGAGCGTCGACTGACCGTCCAGAGTGAAGAACTTTCAGCCAATCAGAGAGCAGGCCAATCAGACAGCGGACCAATCAGAGAGCAGCAACGGGCTGGACAAATTTGGAGCGGTTTAAGGGGGAATAAGAAGAAGAGGGGGGATATTATCTCTAATTAACTTAAATCATGTGTTATTAACAAAATTGTGATTTCCATTATTCATTATATTAATTTTTTATTTTTATTTTTATTTTTATTTTTATTTTTATTATTATTATTATTATTATTATTACTACTAGTATTATTAGTAGTAATTATAATATAATAATAATTTTTATTTGTATAGCACCTTTCTAAACATAGTTTCAAAGTGCTTGCACAGATACAATGAAATACAGACAAAATAAAAACAACAATAAAAGAACAAAACTTAAAGACCAAATAATGAGAAAACTAAAACATGTAACCAGTGGTATCAAAACAATAAGTTACTACACATAAGCCAAAAGAGGGAAATATAAGGTGTGGGGAAAAGGTGCATCAAGCTGTTGCAATACGGAGTTAAAAAAGCCTTTTTGTAAAAATGGGTTTTTAAAAAAGATATTAAATTGGTAGTAGTAGTAGAAGTTTTTCCTATTTTCAATTCTATTCTATTATATTCATGAAGTCTAGTGTATGTACAGTTGCACTTGTACAGTTGTACATTGCTTTGCTCTGTGGTCAGTGAGAGCTCACTTCAAGTATCATTATGAGCCAACACTGCCACCTTATGGCATTTAGACGTTATTACATCAATAGGCCTCAGGAAGTCCCTGAGGGTCATTAAGGAGAACCCTCCCCCCTCACAACAGCCTGTTCTCCCTCCTGCCCTCTGGTAGAAGATACAGGACCACCAGGACTCTCACCAGCAGACTGAGGAACAGTTTTTTCCCCCAGGCCATCAGACTTTTGAATAGATAATTCATACGACACCTTCTCACACAAAAAGTGCAATAAACAAGTGCAATACCTCAATCATATATCTTATACTGTAAATACTGTATATGTTCTTAATATGCCTTGTACAAAGTATTTCCTTTTATAACTGTAATATAACTTATTATTTTAAAGCTTTTCACACGATTGTACTTGTATAACTGGCGTGACAATACACATCTTGAATCTTGAATCTTGAATCTTGAATCTTGAGGCTTTTACAAGATGAAGCTCACATATTGTATGTGATAACAGCAAAAATAGTTCCAGTAAATTCCCTGCAGCATTGATAGCATAGGAAGGGTAATATATAAATAATAATATAATATAATATAAGTAATAATACAATCTCTCTTTCAACTAATAAATCACATATGCACAAAAGCAGTGTGTTTTTGAATTATCAATGATTGACAGTGGTTGACAAGATGATTTCTGACCTGACCTGTTACAAAAAAAGTTTCTCAGGAATATGTTTTAGTTGTTAGGAGTCCTGTAGGAATTGTGCAGGGGAATGCATTGTCAGTGGTGGAAGGTAACATTTACTCAAGTACTGCACTTAACTACTTACTTTACTTGAGTATTTTCATTTTCTGCCACTTTATACGTCTACTTCTCTACAATTCAGAGAGAAATATTGCATTGACTGTAGGTTTTACTCCATTATATTAATTTGATACCATTATTTACTAGTTACTTTGTACATTTCGATTGATAATATAATATAAGATAAGATAAGATATTCCTTTATTAGTCCCACAGTGGGGAAATTTGCAGTGTACAGCAGCAAAGGGGATAGTGCAGAAAACAAGAAGCATCAGCTAACACAGTAAAAAAGTTTATTTTTCTTTTAAATGCTGACATTTGTCACGTTTGTTATGTAATTGTTCATTAGAGTGGAAATCCATTTAGTAAGTCAGCTTTACTTGGTTGACTGATTCACTTCCACTTTAAGGTTAGGCATTGACCTGGAATGGTTAAGATTAGAATAGGTCATCAGGCAGCGAGTCTCGCAAGAGTTTTGGCAAGTTTTAGCAAATTATGTGTTATCATCTAGACACAACCTCCTTGAAGCCAATGCAGAAGTGCCTTAAACTTGCATTCTTTCTAACAGCCAGCAGGGGGTGACTCCTCTGGTTGCAAAAATAAGTCTGATTGTATAGAAGTCTATGAGAAAATGACCCTACTTCTCACTTGATTTATTACCTCAGTAAACATTGTAAACATGAGTTTATGGTCTCAATCGCTAGTTTCAAGTCTTCTTCAATACAACAACTACGAGCCAATGACGACAAGTACTTGGCAAACAGCCAATCAGAATCAGTTTTGGGCATGCAAATTGTTGTTTTCCCACAATCGCGGCACCTGACATTGTGAGCGTGACACCTCTTCCTAACTGGACGCCATGCGAACAAGCGGACATCAGATTGTTTCAGTTTTTCCCCAATGAAGATGTTCTAACCTGCTGCATGCGTAAGCGAACATGCTGAGTGACGTGTCGCTCGTTTGAAAAACTCTCGCCCTGGCTCTATTCATGTGAAGTTTTGCGCACCTCCAACCTACTTTCATCAGTCAAAATCAACGCTGACAGTTAATCAATACCACTCTCTCTATGTAATAGAGAGTGACCTCGCTCGTAGCATATCTGGGCATTTTTTCGTGCTCCATTCGTCAGAGTTTGCTCGGTCACTGCATGTTAGGAAGAGGTATGATATCCCCACATTGTGGCCTCTCCCAAGAACAATTAAAACTGTTATATCCTGCCACTGACCTTGAATTATATAGTGATGATAAATAACAAATGTCATGCATTAATACAGAATAATATTAATTTCTAAATTACTCAGTGCCACTAAAACCACATTATGTTTTCCAGCAGGTGGCGCTTTAGGCCTCCAATGTCTTGTGAGGGGTGATAACACCAGCTGATCCCATGCAAAAATATCTGAAACCACAGGTGTTTACTTTACCCAGGTAACTACAAATATGAGGAGGTATTGTAATATGTATTGTAGATATTCAGTGTTAGTCAATATCTTCTACAAAATTGCAATAGTGAAAACTGTCTTGTTTTGCTTGGTTTAAATCAGTTCAAATTGAGGTGCATATTTGAAAGCCAGTGGAGATACAGTCTGCCTACTTGTTAAAGATGATGTTATCTAAACATATTTACATTTGACCTTCAAGTTCTCAAATCCACTGGACACACAGAGAGAGTTCCTTAGTTTATGAAAACATGTCCAAGCTTGTTGGATGATAGTCAATGTTTAAACACGAATCAAAGATAAATACATTGAATGCTTCAGGACCAGATTTAAATGAGTTAATTTCCGGCCTGTATTTGGGCTCAAAACAACCTGAAATGGGTTGAAGGACGTTTTAGGACATGCAGCACTTAAGATCAGTTAAGCAGTCATTTAATACAGCCATCTTTACAGCTTACAGCTAAAATAATTTGGTTTGACTGTGAAACACAGCAGAGTATTGTCTATGGCTGCACTCCAGTTCCAGGGCTTTAACCGCTGTGTTTTATTTCTGCATCAGGAGACGCCAGACCAAACTCCCCTCAGAGAGTCTCACAGAGTGTCTGAGCAGCTGGGAGGAACTTTTAATGCTACCTGGAAATAAATGTGAGACCAATTCAAAAACCAGAGAAAAGAAACAGAGTCAGACCGTCCCATCCCAGTTGATACATTAAAAGTTCTCATGTCTTATTTAACACAACAGTAAAAGTCTGAATTGAGGTCATTAAGTGAAACTATGACAGTTTATCAGTGGCGAGTAGAGGAAGATGTGGCTCTATCAGTGTGATTATGTGCTTTGTGTAAAATGTTCCTGACTCTATTCTGTCAAATCTTAATATTTAAAACCTGTTTTCCTTCTTTCTACAGCTTTAATCTTGCAATATATTGTTGGTTGATACATAATTGAGCAAACACCAAGTGATTTTTTTCATTTGTAGAGCTTTTTTTTTCTACTTTTGTACAAAAGAAAAGTCAGAAGATGTACTGATTCTACTCTAATATTTGAGGTATTATGTTGACAAGTATCCCTGTGAAGTGAAATTATCATAATCTAGAAGGTTATTGTCACTATGTTTGTGTTATCATTATTAAAACTCCAACAGCTCAAAAATATCATTTAATTTGACTGAATTCATACTTGATGAGACTGTAGATGTGATGCATATAGCATATTATGTAATTATTAGGGCTGTCAATCGATACAAATATTAATATAATCGCATGATTGTCCATAGTTAATTATGATTAATCACACATTTTTTATCAGTTCAAAATGTACCTTAAAGGGAGATTTGTCTCTTATCAACATGGGAGTGAGCAAATATGCTTGCTTTATGCAAATGTATGTATATATTTATTATTCAAAATCAATTAAAAACACAAAACAATGACAGATATTGTCCAGAAACCCTCACAGGTACTGCATTTAGCATAAAAAATAATGCTCAAATCATAACATGGCAAACTGAAACCCAACAGGCAACAACAGTTGTCAGTGTGTCAGTGTGCTGACTTGACTATGACTTGCCCCAGACTGCATGTGATTATCATAAAGTGGGCATGTATTGTACTCGCGGGTACCCATAGAACCCATATTCATTCACATGTCTTGAGGTCAGAGGTCAAGGGACCCCTTTGAAAATGGCCATGACAGTTTTTCCTCACCAAAATGTAACGTAAGTTCGGAGCGTTATTTAACCTCCTTGATGACAAGCTAGTATGACATGATCGTACTGTAAAGGACAGAGTGTGTCGTATCCTACAGATGTAAAAAACCCCTGAGGCAAATTTGTGATTTGTGATATTGGGCTATACAAATAAAACTGACTTGTCTTGAAATGTCAGGGGTCTTTATTGCAGTTTAATTCCATGTTTCCTCCAGTAGATGGTAGCAGAGGACTATATCAAGGGAACAAAAATACACACACATCCATGCACACATGTAGTATTTTATGTTTTACAGTAAGTACGGCAATAGTTGTAAAAACCTGCTTTTCTTCTCAAATCATCATGACAGATGGTGGGAATATGGTTGAGTATGCTCCATTGAAATCCATGCACTGTGACAGGCTGGAACTATTTCTGGTAAAGTCTATTTAGTTTGTGTGTTAGAGAGAGAGAGAGAGAGAGAGAGACCATGTGCCCATTCCTGTATGCTCTGAAGTCATGTTTTTTATATATCTGGAGACATCATGTGTGTAGTAATGTATTCAATAGCTCTGTCCTAACTCCTCCAAACCGATCCAACACACACATTCATTAATTACTGTGGAGTGTAATGGTTTTCACCTCTTGCAACTGTTGCAGAACAGCTAATTGTCTGATGAATACTACTTCTGTGAGAGGCTCTCTGTCCTCTTTATTATATCATTAACCTCTACTCCAATTCCTGCTCTTTGTCTGCCCCAAAGATACGGTTCACCAGAAACCAGAAGTCCGTTTAGTTTTCCACACGCAGAGAGACGAAGTGAGAGAAGCGGTCGGCCAGCAGCAGTGACGGTCTCTGAGAACATGATCATAACTCAACTTGTGCAGAACATCCCCTGTCAGCAGCGGATTACATACTAACCTTAAACATGTCCTATGACAAACTTCGGTATTTTTTAAACCTGGACTCTATTTTTGCATGAGTTTGTGTTTATAAGACTAATGAAGTTTGGCGAAAGTTCAGTCAGGGAGACATTCTCTCTTTATGCTCTCATTCATTCACAAATCTCTCTGTCTCTCACACTCCATCAGCTGACTCTGGGCGTTCACTCTAAGTTAAACCCACCATGATCTCCTTAAGCCAATCATACCGTTGCCGTCAAATTGTAAATAAAAGACTGTTCTCCTCTCCGCTGTCAGATGGGAGGGAGCAGTATGAACGTACGCGACCCTCCTCCACCCCATTCACCTCCAGTCTTCCCTCACATCCAGTGTCCAAGGTTCCTTCCACTGAGCTCATCAGAAATCCCGCTCCACACATCCCATCATCCAGATCTTCAGCCAACTCTCTTTACCACTTCACCACCAACACCAGTGTCTAGACTCTATCGAGGGAATATTCCTGCACTAAATCATGGCATTACTTCCCCCCTGAATATGACTACGTCATGATATGGGGCTCAGGGGCAGCCTAATGGTACGTGTCCACAGGCTCCGTCCTTTCCACGCTTCCCATTCATTGTCTATGTAAGCAGCCGTGCAATGCATTCTGGTAGCGTGGCGGCGCGATTCTAGGAAACGGAGCGTCACGATACCCGCTCCTTATTTGCATAAAGTTGAGGGCAAGTCTACTTTATGCAAATCACAGGCATCCGACGCGACTTCCCGCCTCTCGAAACTCCCAATAATCTTTTAAAATAAACGTTGTCGATCCAAAATAAAGACAGATTCATCAACTGCATGGTTATTTCTCGCCTCAAATGTTTTCAGAAACACATTTTGGTGAACTATTTTCGTGAACTAAGAGAAGAAAGTTTCCAAACGAGCCTCCATATTGTGTCCGGTTTGAAAGCTATGAGCAGCAGCCCACGGAGGGAGAGCGTTCGTCCAATCAGGTTGGGAGAGCCTTGTTTCTAGTGACAGCCCACCAAGCGTCTAATGTTGGGAAGCGTCGCGTCCCCTCGCGATAAAAAACGCCCCTGTGGACACGTACCATAACCTGTTGGGCCCCCGGGCCTGTGCCCAGAAGGCCCGTTCAGTAATCTGTCAGAATGGTTTATGCATCATCTTCTGACTATGATGTGGTTTGTCTTGCAATCACTTCACCATGGTGGCACGATGATAACATCACAGACTATTCTAAATAAACAGTCTGAGTCTTACTGTACGAGTAGTATTTTCGTCCTGGGGGTCAGTGAAACCTGTGAATGCAGCCTTTCTAGTTCAGTTAGCGCGCCAGTTAGGACACGGTTGTTTTCATTATTAGGTTTTACTGGGCTTCAGCCAGTGCAAGAGGGCGTTTATATTCTGCAGGCGCAGCAAAATGTCACATTCAATCTGTACACTTTGTTTTCAAAAGGTCATAATTAGCTAGCAGTTTTGAAACAATTATGGCCAAAGTGCACCGATTTCCCTTCGAAGCAAAACATAGAATTACTCAGGGAGAGCGAAACTGAATGGTGTGTATGTGTGAAACACTTGCGGCTTGGTTTTATTCCATTCGTACGTCTTCTTAGTCCAGTATCAAATGCTTTGTTTCTGTATCAGCTGCATGGAAAGAGTGGCCGTCCACCTCCACATTTTTAATCCTATCTACAGAGCATTAAGCAGTTTAACACTTTTACATGCAGGAGCAGCTGAGAATGATTACAATTTATTAGCTGGGTTGGAGAAGGTTTGTTGATAGGAGGGCACACACACACATACACACACACACATACACACACACACACACAAGGGAAATTAAACAGCAGCTGCAGAGGAGTGTAATTTATTCAGCATCACCATACCTGCCCCAGTTTACCTGCCAGTTCAAAGATTTGGAAAAGCAATCTACTGAGTACCCAGGTGTGCTGCTGGCAAAAACAGATTTTAGATTTTCTAACAATTTCTAACAGAAAAACTGTTTATTGTTACTCTTGAACGTCCCTTTAAAGGCAGCATCAACTTTTTTTTAATTTACAAAACCAACAGCAGCATAACATGATAACAGTGCTGCAGAGCAAATATAGATTTTGAAAACCCTGAATGTGCAAAAATAAGAGATGTTTCATTATTACTTCGCTGTCATAAAGAGGTCAAATGAGTGATAATGTTGTTGTTGCTAGGGCGGTCTGACCAGTTGCTATGCGGCAGCCTCAGCTGTTGTAGGAAATGGCTCTGGTTAAAGTTTGAAAGGAGGGAAGGAAAGAGGGCGATGTAGCCACAAGGCTATTACTGTGCACTTGTGTGTGTGTGTGTGTGTGTATGTTAGCATGTATTTGTGTATTATCATCACTGTGTGAGTCAGAGCCGTTTAGGTTAATGTGTACATGTACTTAAAGTTTGCATACTGTGCAACGTTTTGTTGTGTGTTTATACCTTTGGCTGTTTCTGCATATACACTAATGTGTGTTTGTGTGTGTGTGTGTGTGTGTGTGTGTGTGTGTGTGTGTGTTGTAGTATGGCGGTCTCACCTCAAGCCTGAACCCAGCGTAGCCGCGGGGAGGGCTGGGCATTTATGAAGGAATTCTGTAATTTTCAAAACTGTGGTTTGAGTTTCACTCTTTTTAACAAGCTGGTTTGGGCACTGATAATGGAAAACGGCTGCAGAGAGAGAGAGAGAGAGAGAGAGAGAGAGAGAGAGAGAGAGAGAGAGAGACACTTTTGGCAGCCTTTGGATTCACTTCCCATTTCTCAAAATATGTTTTTTGTCATTCAGGGACTTTTGCATTATCATTTCCGTGCTCGTCAGACAGAAAGCTCTGGATGACAACAGGAAAAGTTGGAAAAAAGCGGATATAAGTAGGGCATGAGATACATTGTGGAAACCCATCAATCCCACCGAGTGCCATGAACATGGAGTCTTGACCCTAAAAGCTGAACCAGGAATGACTCGGAGTACAATTTGAAACCTTGTCTGCTGTATTATTATTATTATTATTATCATCGTCTATACCTAAAAACAGGATTCAAATGTGATTTTTTTTCACCTTGGCAGCTCCGTAATGTTCACCTTCTAGTTGTGGTCCCGTCAAAATTGACCAATTTTGCTGTTTAGCAAATGTGTTTTATTCTGTCTGCTTGCCATGAGGTTTTTATGACATCCTTCACACTAAATATCCATAAAATCTGAACTGAGAACCGAACTTGGCTGGTACTCACCTTACTCTGATTCATGCAGCCAAACTTGAGACCCACTCGACCACATTTTGTTATATTTTGATTCCAAATGACAAATAACTAATGTGGATACAGGCAGAATATATATATATATAAATAGCCTACATGTGCACAGAGTAAAGCACAGCAGCCTACTTATTATTTTACTGTGGTAGTTAAACAGTATAGACAAAATAATATATGAATTATGCGTAAATTAGAGGTGCAGTGTGTTGGATTTGGTGGCATCTAGTGGTGAGGTTGCAGATTGTAACCAGCGGAAACTTCTCCAGTGTACCTAGCGTGTAGGAGAACTACGATGGCCGACGCGAAAATGTGAAAATGCGAATGTCCCTCTCTAGAGCCGGTGTTTGGTTTGTCCGTTCTGGGCTCCTGTAGAAACATTGAGGCCGGCTCCGTGAAGAGGACCCGCTCCCTATGTAGATATGATCGGCTCATTCTAAGGTAACAAAAAACTTATTGTCAGGTGATTATACACTAATGAAAACGTACTTATTCATATTATATGTTTTGTCACTTCATCATTTTATCTTATTAGACATTTGGGTGAAATTGTCATAATTAACATATGAATTCTTCAGTTATGGCCAAAAATGTGTTTTGTGAGGTCACAGTGACCTTTGAACACCAAAATCTAACCGAGTTTAAGTGGATGTTTGTGCCGAATTTGAAGAAATTCTCCACAGGCGTTCTTGAGATAGTGCGTTCACAAGAGTGGGACGGATGGACGGACAACCCGTCCGGCCACGGCTATTGCCGGCACGGAGACATAAAAACAACAACAATAATAATATTTTCTAAAACCTCACTCATAAACTTTACAGTTCTGGAAACAAGTACACCTGTAATTTGTGAATTTTAATGGATTTTTCTGAAACTTGAAATGTGAAATTTGTTCTTTTGGTGCTCGATTTACTGGATATACAGAATACTGCTGCTCAAAGTCTTTCTACTACCTCTACTAATACTAGTTACTGCTGTAGTACTACTACTACTACTGCTACAAGTACTACTGTTCCTAATACCACTGCTACGTTCTGGGAGTGTCACTGCTGCTGCTGCTGCTGCTTCCATTATCACCTGTCTTCTACAATACAATGACACCAGTTCTACTACAGCTGTCAAACAATCTGTACAGTTTGTAGGAAACAATAGCCGTTTCAAGCACAACTTCTTGTTCCACATCTGGATGCCAGGTAGTTTGACCCCCTACCGCACCTGAACACACACTCACACACACACATATACACGTATACACACACTGGTCCAAGCGACCACGGGGGCCTGTTAAGCTAACGGGAGATATTTAGCCCCCAGACTGGGAAAATAAAAAGTGTAATGTAATGGAGCCAGCTGTAAAAGCACAGAGTGGTACAGAGCAGAATGCAACAGGACATTGCCTAACCTAGTGTGACTCTGTGTAACCAAACCTGAGACTGGACGGATTCAGGGTCAGCACCGACCCCAGTCTGCCCAGTGATGACATCACTGAGACACTCCCTAATGACAATGACACAATGAGCAATGTTTGATGCTATTTTATGTATTTTAAAGTATGTATTTTTCAACCTGGACCCTATTTTCCCATGTTTTTGTGTCTAACTGACGAATACCGACAATTTCTTAACTTGGTCCAGTATTGAAGGAGAACGCTGTAGACGGCAGCTGCTCACAGGCTGCAATATGATGCTATTGGGGCAAGCTGGCACCGTCATTTACATACACTAAAAGTGCTTGTTTCTGCCATGACAGGCTCTGATTGTTATTATAAGTGTCTGACAATATGGAAGGATAAAGGAGAGGCGAGTGGCAGCCGAGCAGAGTTTGCTGTGTTGGAGTACAGAAAGTGTAGCTTAGTGATATCTAAACCATTTTCAATGTCATGGCTGAATATTTAGATGATTTCCACAATGTGGATGAGGTCTTTGAATTCGATGGCCGCCTGTATTTATTTGAGCCAGAGTATATGGATATTCAGATTTCAGAACAAGACTTCTCCTTGAGCGGGACTTGGACACAATAACAAACAGACCGGACCAAGCGGAGGGTAAGAGAAACGTTTTATTTCTCTGTAGGGTCCGTTCCATATTGTTGTCAGACACTTATAATAATAATCTGAGCCTGTCAGTGGCAAAAACAACCACTTTTAATGAACGTAAGGTTACACTGATGCTGCTCATTTGCCCTCGCAGCTAGTATTATATTTAATTTTTTTATTATATTTTTTGAAATTGTCATTTAGACACAAAAACATGGGAAAAAAGGGTCCACGTTAAAAAATACTGAACTTACCCTTTAAATATAATGAATTGATTTATTTCTATAAACTAAAATCTACTTATTTTCCAACTAATTGCACTTGATTATAATTATATAATTCTTTCAGTGATAACCCAGCATGTATACTATTTTTTTTTTTTATGTCTGCACCATTACATAAAAGGGAAATTAGTAATATTTAATTTCTTCGACACTTTGAGACAAATTTTTGGAAAACATTATGAGGGTTTGAACAATACTTGGCCACACAACATGAGTTTGTAATGTACTAATATTATTTTTGTGAACAAATATTAGCAAATCCTGTTCATCATAGGTGATGAGAAAAAGAAACCAGCACTGTGAGGAAAGCTTCCTGGCGAGCATTTAGCGTTAAACTTCTCTTAAACTAACTCACAGAAGTGATTTTGTCACATTTATGATCGTTTGGGGGCTGCAAAAAACACAATGTAGAGACGGAGACGAAGCTCTGACTGCATGTACAGTTAAGTGTTTACATGCCAGTTGTGCCTGTGTGGGCCGTCTGGCACTGCAGCTAATAGTATTTAGTATATTCAGTGCTGCTGTAAATAGCCTGTGTGTCCGTATATATATGAGTGTGTGTGGGAGCTGGTGGCTTTCCGAGGTGTCGTTTTATACGTTTTCCTCCACGCTCGTTCTGAGTCGTTTCATTAAAAACGTTAGAAATGAAAGTTTTCATAAGAGCGATATTATTAACTTTACTTCTCGCTCCCCCACGCTCTGAGGTAATGCAGAGCAAAGAGGGATTTTACGAGCACTTAACACTAATGTTACACTAATGCTGCAGTCATGAGCTCATGTGCTGAGCTCGCCCACCTTTCACACTATATCGCACTTTCTCTCACTCCCCCTGCACTCTTAAAGGTGTTGAACTTTGTTACAACCTTGAGTTGTACAGTTTTCCTGGCTGTGATATACTATAAATCCAAATATCACTGATTGTTTTATTATTTTTTAAATGGCAAAAAAATCCTGTAGCTGCAACCTGAGTTGTGTCAAATGCAAAAATGTTATTTGCATTCATTTTTAGGCTCCTTTAATATGCTTCTCAGGATGTTTCTATTTCTGTCTTTCTTGCCATCTGCTTTCTATTCCATCAGTCTGTTTATTTTTCTTGCTTTCCCGCTTTTCATCTCTCCATCTGTCCTATTCTCCCTTTATTTTGTGTCTTCCTCTGCTTCTGTCTTTCTGCACACTTGGACGTCTGCAATTTGTGGTCCAAAAATTCCAGACACTCTTTGTCACACTCGTAGGTTTTAATGACTCAAAAGGACCAGCTTCCTTCCTTTTATTAATTAAAAGCTTGTTTTATGTGAATGGAGTATGTCATCGTTCTGTACTGAGTCCAAAGGTTACAGTGGGCACATGAGCCAAAAGCACCTCAACGTTATTTTCTGTTCTGTGCTTGTTCATTATTTTCACCAAACCAAATCTGTGCCATGAGCCTTTTATACCTGATGAGCCTTAGGAAAGTTTAAAAAAATCTAAAAAAACAAAATCAAAATCAAATAAATTAATTGTTTACCTCAGCTTTAACTTCAACTTTAACTTGTCTCCAAGGCGAAGTTTGTCCTCCAGCCAGGTCAAACACAAAACACACACAGACCTGAAAACCACAGACTGTATATAAGAAGTGGTCGTAGTCACGGTGATGTCACCCATTGGTTTGTGGAATGTCGTTTTGAAGCCTCGAGTTTGGGATTTTGGCCGTCGCTTTCTTGTTTTTTTGCAACCGGAGGTGACATGAGAGGGTGGAGCTAAGTAAAACCGAACGCTGAATAAGACATTTTAAGGCGACCAAAATTTTACTATTAACTTTCATGAACTGAAAACACGCTGTGAAACGGTTAAAGTTGTAAGATGAAAACACGGACAACTCCCGCAACGGATAACGCTGTGGTAGCGACCTGTCAATCACAAGGTAGCCACACCCTAAAGCATCCCCTGCTTTATGGTCTATTTGACTCTAAATGGGACCATAATTTACTAAATGAACATCATGCTGTATTGAAGAAGACTTGAAACTAGCGATTGAGACCATAAACTCATGTTTACAATGTTTACTGAGGTAATAAATCAAGTGAGAAGTAGCCTCATTTTCTCATAGACTTCTATACAATCAGACTTCTTTTTGCAACCAGAGGAGTTGCCCCCTGCTGGCTATTAGAAAGAATGCAAGTTTAAGCCACTTTGGCTTTGGCTTCACTTCTCAGACCCGGATGTACCCGCCTGGATAAAACATAATAAAATTGGCTACATGACACATATAACAAAAATATGCGTCAATGTGCATCAGTGAAAAAAAAGAAACTTAGGCTTTGTTATCAACCCTCAATTATGTTTTATTACCACCAGATATGATGTATCTGTACCATAACAATCTGAAACTATTAAAAATATCAAAAGTTGGCATTGAATTTTCTTAATATTGTTAGCTACTTATTCATTGATAAGATATTTCCAGGTCTAAATTCGAACTTTGTTAATTTTAGCATTAGTAATTAGGAAACATCTTGCTTGTCTTAACATTAAACATTAACATTAACTGTCACGGTGCAGAGAGCAGTACAGGCAGGAAGGACCTAAATACAGAGACGGACTGACTCTAGGCAGATATTTTAATAGAATAAAAGTTTCCAGGTACATTAAACAGGCAGGTGCAGCTGGCAGACACGGGCAAACGAAAACAACGAAAGACGAACCGACAAAGAACAAAGGAACTAAATAGTGAGTGACTAACTGGGGAAGTGAGAACAGGTGAGCAGGAGGTGAGGTGAGTGCAGGACTAATGAGGGACAGGTGAAATTGATCAGGGCGGGACAGACAATCAAAAAGGCGGGAAACAAACAAAGGCAGGAAGAGACACAAGAGGAGAGGACTTTCAAAACTAGAACAGGAAACAAACTAACAAAAACCAAGGATCATGACATTAACATTTACATATATTGTTTGTTGTTTTTTAAATGTTTGAATTCGCCAAACTTTGGTATTTAAAATTGTGTTTTTGGTATTTATACAGAAAGGTATTAGGTACTTTCAAAACTTTCAATACTGAGACTATGAGCATCAAATGTATAAAGACTTAATTTAAAATTTTTTTTCCAGTGTAGCCCGTACTTATTCAAGTGATCGTAAGAATCATATTCAGGTTGTAAATATTCATCTTTATTGTATATCTTTGGTGACAGGCTGAGCATTTATAACGTCTTCTTGTATTTTAAATAAAAACAAAAGACCAACAGACCGACACATTTTTCAGATTTTTTCGAGTTCATTCAACAAAGTGCTATCAGGAATGTAAATACCTCCCCGCCTCCCTCCTCTGACATGAAGTAACGGACTGTTTGTTAAGCAGTACATTTCTCTTTATCTCTTAAAGTCACACACACCCACACCGAGACCCAGCGTCACCCCGTGTTTGTCCACCTGTAAATCAGAGTCCCGGGCCGAAGTTATCAGCCCGGCTTAACGGGCCGTATTTACTGGCTGTGAGCGCCGCTACAGGTCCACAAGTATGACTTATTACTCTCCGCTCACGCACACTCGCTAGTCACACATGAAAGTATATGAATGTCGGTGAAGTCACGCACACACGAGCCCATGCGGAGAGCCATTATTTTTTATACTGTTTACCATTCCTGCAAAGACCTAATCAGTTGATTTACAGGCTCCTTCAGCCGTTATGTATTTCAGCATGTTCCTTTTATATTAGATTCAGGTTTCTGCTACGTTTTACTTTGTTTTTATAGGCCAATTTAGAACCACTGAGCTGCCCCCCGTTAATGCCTCAACATGCGCTGCGCCTCTGGTCCATAAAGCTTGTTTTAATAAAACCTCTTCTCTCCAGTCTGATGACAGAAGAACCAGTTTACAGTCTCTATTCAGAACAACCGCTGCTGCTGTTTGAGTCACTTTAACACTTGAATGATATGACAAAAGTATGTACAGAATGCACCAATATATGGACTGATCACTCAACTAATAAATCAATACATAAAGAAAGGAGGGTGTGAAGGAATACTGAATTAAATTGGAACCAGGTAAATCTCATTATCTCGTCCTGCTTGAGCTTCTTTAATGTGTGTTCACTCTATGAGAGATTGGGCTGGTGGGTCGCCAGCCCGGTCGCAAGACAAGGTGTGTGAATGACACGATGATGTACAAGGCAAAAGCGTGCAATAAGAACGCCGTTCTTGCTTTAGGCGTGGCATTTTCACGCCATGTAGTCTGTACTGACTGCAATGTAAATGCATCCACGTGAATACACCTATAGTGGATGGGAAGAGAGGTGGATGGGTCCAACAAACACAGGACTTTCAACCAGGAGGCCAGTGTTTGAGACCGGTGTTTTGTTTTGTAAGTTACGTGGTAACACTTTACAACACTAATCATGACTCATTTATTCATTAATATAGGATCTCCCAGTCTGTTCTCTAGTGACTCATCATCATCTACTATGTAGCCCTCCATTAGGAGTTATTAGAAAAGTATTTATTAATGATTCATCGATTATCAAGTCATTTTTTAATTTATTTGTTCCTCACTCATTTCTCAATTAACTAATCATTAGCTACTCTATACAATTATATTAGGAGTTACTCATTAACTAATGGTTCACTAGCAGTTAGGTCCTCATTTGTTCCCTAACATTTTTTGTGTACAGTATTGTAAAGTGTTACCAGTTACATTAGCGTCGTTTGTGACGTGTTTTCCATACTGATGTTACATTGTTTTCATACGTATTTTAAAGTGAACCATGATGCAAAACGTGGCAAAACACGGCACTGACGCGCTGTCCTCTGTTGGACAGGCAGGTCTATTACATGCTTTGGCGTGATACCGGGTTGTGGGTCACGAGTGGGTCTGATACATTTACTGATTGATATACAACAAAATATAGTTTGAGATACTGTGAGCAAAAAGACATGAACTCAACTAAAAGATTCTGACTGTTAAAAGGCCAATGAAGCCAGAACATGACGTTTAATTTGGCCTTAATGTGGGAAGTTGTCATTTGAACACTAAGATGTATTAAATTATTAAAGGCGGAACTCACTTTGCTGGAAAATTAGTAAATTACGTGACAAATAAATCAACGTTTTCATGTGGGTTACGAACAGTGGTCTCCTGAGGAAAAGGTGGGATGTTTTTTGACTTGCCCATCCACCCCGACATCCTCCCTACGTGGCATTTGTCACTGGTTCATGGTTACGTGGATTACATGTGAATTGATTTTGTGGGATATACTGTATACAAATTACAGTGCATTACTTTTAGTAGGTATAGAAGGAGTCGGGAACAGCCTGAGTCCTTGTCTTTTAAAAACAGATCAAGTAAAGTTGTACTGAAGTACTAACACTTTTTCTCATGTTCATGTTTCCTGTCCTGGTGAGCAACTTCTCCCAGCTTACTCCGGCCCACAAGAAATGATTGCACCTCAAGTGAGTTGTTGATCATGTTACCACAGAGTGATTGCAATGTTAAAATTAGTTTAGCTCTTAAAGTGCTGTTAAACGCCTTTATGACAACTCCCAGGAATAAATTTAGCCATTTTTAACCAGAGAACTTCACTAAATGTCACTTGAATGTGTGTGGGCTCCTCTGAAATGTCATGGTGTTCTCAGTACTAAAAACAACTGGCTATTTTCGGACTGCTGTAAATATGCAAACATTTCCTCTGTAAATGAAGCCAGTACTGTAAAAAACAACAACACACAGACACACAACCTTATTGCTTTTCATTGCTTTGTTCCATATTAGAGGAGCAACCTTTCAGCTTGATGTGTTGGCTGTATCTTCACTTTCTCACCCTCATGGGAAAGCTTTTTATGAAGTTCAACAACTTATTTCCTTCATTTTATTTTTAATATCATGAAGGAAATAATCAACTGTGAGGGTGTTTTATGGGAGCTCGCATCCAACAATGAAATGTCAGTGATATAGTAAAATGTGAAAATGTAATCATGATGGCTAATATTGACCCATTTGTTCCTGCAACTCAATCTTTTATTTCCCTTTGGTGAAAATGTTCTCTCGGCTTGCTTAAGCACAAATGTGAAGAAATCTTCAAAATTGGTGAACGCTTTTCTTCAATATACTCCATTATAGTTGAGGAGAAAACTGTCTTGCCATGTGCCCAAAGACTAGTTATAGTATGATAAGAAAATAGCTGTATCTCAGAAAATACAACAAGCACAGTCAAGTATTTGGTATCTATGAACTCATATGCACACATACGCAGTGTAAAAAAATATTCCGTATGTAAAATATTTAATAAACACAATGTTAGCATTTAAAAAAAATCCTGACTTTGACAATTAATAAAAGTGTGATTTTTCATGTAATCTACAAATGTCGAAGTTGTACTGTTAGATACCTACCCAAAGTATGTCCGTACCAGATTTCAAGACTTTTAACCAATCAGAATAAATGTTGTGGCATTTTTCCTCGTCATAGTGAGTAAACATAATGAGTTTGTTGACTGGCCTGAGTCCTGACCTCGACCCATTCAACAGCAGACCTTATCATCCGACAACAGAGTCCGGCCTCTGTAATGTTCTCGTGTCTGAATCCCTGCAGCCAGGTTGCAAAGTCATGTGGAAAGCCTGAAAACAAAAGAGTGGAAGCTTTTATAGCAGCAGATTAATACATATCTATTAAGCAGCATATGGTTTTGGAATGAGATGTTCAACAGTCACATCTGGGCGTAATGTAGCGTACATAGGTGGTTCCTGGTAGTTCATACTGATATCAGCATCGTGGAGGGAAGTGTAGTTTCTGTGTGTTTGTTTGTTGACTTCTTATCTGTGAAAGCCTCCTTTGTACTCAGAGAACAACAGGAAACCATGAACGATACGACGCTGCACGGCCCTGATCTCCTTTTCCACCTCTGCTCCTCATCTTTGCATATAATCACAAACAAACACACACAGTCAACAAAGACTTTCTCACTTTCTCCCTTCTTGTCTCACTTGTCATCACACACACACACAGAGACCTTGTTCTGTTGTGAGATGAACATCTCTCGTCTGATATCATCCTTATAGTCCCAGAGATCAGCCTCCTTAACGCCACACCTCTCACAATAGAACTCCTGTCTGTGCCCATGATAGGCCGTCTCTACGGTGATAGTTGCCAGGCAACGGCGGTGAAAACATCCTCTCTGTCTGATGCTGAGGTACAGTGACCCCTGAGATTCAGTAGCATGCATGTGCACAAACACATATTGTGGATGCAGCTGCGGAAAGATGAACGCAGTCAGAATCAGATTGGTGAAAAGGTCAGACCTCCACCAGCAGCTTTGAACCAGAGTTGAACTTTTGAAAGAAAAGAACAGACTTTGCATGTGGAAAAGATAATCACAGACTATTTGGAAGAACAAAATAACTGTTGAAATACAGCTGAACAACAGCTAAGTGAAAATAGTTATTTCAGTTTCAGTTTATTTATTCATAACACAGTTAAAGGGACTATTTGTAACTTTCAGAATTGCTGCTTAACAGCGACACCTGTGGCCGTGAAGTCAGCGAACGTCAGTGTCGGGCTCGCGCTTGCTCGCTCTAAATATACCTGAACGAGCATCGCTCAAAACAGTGAGGCGACACACGTCAGCTAAAACCACAATATCACTCTATATTTCACCTGCTTGGCAGTAATGTTAGCTGACCAGACGATGGTCTCTCCATGAACATGATTTAGATCTGATCCTAGTGTTTAGTGTCTTTTCCAGCCTCACCCTCCTGCGCCCGCAGGGAGGCACCGGCACCCGGAGCCTCTCCTCCGCTGCCTGCTTGCCTTCACTGACACAGCGCGCACCAACAGAGGTTTTCCGTGTCTTGTAAAGTGACGGGACTGCGCAGAGAGAAACGTGAACCGTGACACCGGCACCCGCCGTCTCCCTGCGGGCGCAGGAGGGAGACGGTAACATTTCTCTCTGGAGGAGCTACAGCATTTATTTCTGCACAAACGTCCACTGTACATTCACTAAATATTCTCAGAGCTAAACTAACTCTTCTGCAGTGTGGAGTGAGCGCGCGTTCACGTCTAGAAGTGAAGCGAGTACGCGAGAACGCGCGCTCTGTCTGAGTGAAGGCGAGCAGGCAGAGGAGACGAGGCTCCGGCCACACGCGAGCGCACATATGAGAGCGCGCATGTGTCCCGACCCGGTACATTTATACGCTTACAAAGCTACAAACAGTCCCTTTAATTGATTGAACTACAGTGTGTTGCTTTAAAGTTTTGCGTTCTCTCAATTGTAACAGCAAACCACTCTGAATTTTTAAAGCTCTCATTTAAGCCTCCGACTGGTTTCTTCTCCACAGCAATGACAGCTTTGGCTCATGTGTATCATAGTATTTATTGTACAGCCATTGACCATTTCAAACTGACGTATAAAACATGATTTCTCAGAAACAAAATTGAAATAATAAAGCCATAACATAAACCTATATAGTTCTGGAGCCAGGGCCTCCTCCCAGTTTGCAACACTATTACATCACCGCTCGGGGAAAATAAACCTAAACACCAAACAAGGTCGCTCTCTCTTTACTTCTGAGGTTTGTAAAGTGTACTGTATTCATTTCAGAAAGAACAACTGATCAGGTAAGAGGAGGACAACACAACAGCTGTTCAATAGCACACTGTTGAACAGCTGTTAATGTGTATTAATTCATCGTTAATCAATTTTAAAATGCAAAAACCTTCCCCTACATGCACACAAACACTAGTAAGGCAACACACACACACACTCACTGACAGATGGAGGCATAGAAACCTGCACAGGTACTGATAACTCACACATGAAAGCTCAAAACACACACACACACACACCCTGGTGTGTTTGTTCCAGTTTCCACGGCGACTGCTCTTTGATCCTGAATGAAGCATCTTTGTTTACACCTGCGACTGAAGATTATTAGATTAGTGCTACGGGGACACGGTTGCACTTTGGTCAATTTGTCTACTTGGGTCTCAATCAATGTTAAATGCTGTTATACCCTTATGCTGTTCAGCGTGGAAACACATCAAACCGCTGAGGGGGAAATCACAAAATCAAACCCGAAACCTTAAATAATGCTTTGCTTTGGTCTGGCTCTAGATGCTGTTTCAAAGGCTTTCCCATCCTGCCAAGTATAAACATCCGCAGTAAACAGCGAGTGTCACATTTCTCATTATTTGAGACTGCAGGATGTAACACTTGCTGAGGGAGAACATGAGCTAACCTGTATGTGTGCTGTTGGTACAGTAAGACCGTGTGCCCGCTATAGACAACAGCAACCATACTGTATGTATGGAGCTTTATCGACCTCCCACTGTGAGACAGTTGGCACATCCCTTTCACATCACTGTAATTTCAGTCCCACACTTCAGACTTTGTTCAGGACGTCCTGAACGTTACAGTAATCAAATACGCTTTATATTGTTGTAGACACTCTTCTAATGAGGAGACAGAATTATTACTCAAGTTCATGGTGCAGCTTAAATTACACCTGACAGTGTTTGATATCATCTGATGAAGCATTGTCTACTGGGTGTTATTTGCACTTAGATTTCACAGAAAGAAAAATAATATGAAACCACCAAAAATCTGAACCAGCATAAAACTTTGGCCTCACGGTTGATACACATGCCTGCAGAAAAACACCTGGACTGCACCCAATTGGCACCAGGAACCCAGATACATGACTTATAATGGCTTAACAATGCTTGTTGTTGCATCCGCCACAGTGTCCATAGACTTTTTTTTATGTATTATCATGCATCTTTGTTAAATTGTCTGAGTTTTGTCTGGTTAATTCTTGTGAATTCTTGCTACACTGAGAAACGTGGTTGTCTGTTTATAATGATAATCAGTTGTGTGCACAGGCTGCAAAGTGCCGTCTATAAAAAAAGGAACTTATTGTTGGTTTGCACATCTGGGCTCTTGTTGCTGATGTTGTTGCAATAGTGTAGCCCATACGTTGACATTTAATTCAATTTATTTTGTAGCCTAAAGATGTTCTTTAATCTAACAGTAGTATCTTTTACCATCATAAACCACCCCCTTTCTTTTTTTTAAAACGTAACGCGTAACTCAGAGTACATTTTAACTGACCTACTTTTTAAAAACTTGTATTTAAATACATTTTTACAAGTTCTTTTGCTTGAGTAAAATGTCTTTAAAGTAACAGTACTTTTACTTGTGTACAATATTCTAATATATTCTCTTTCCATCACTAGTTCCACACATTTCCCTTTGAAATGAGAAATGTCACAAAATGAGTTGATTTACTTTTTAATGTTTTTAACTAAATATTTATCTGCAAAGATTACAGACAGCAGCATGAAGTTTATGGCTCAAGTTTTCTGTTTTTACTGGGTTACGTTTCATAATTTTATTGATTGACTGATGCTGATCCTTCTATAATCTTTATTTTTCTGTTCTTCCTTCCTCTAATTAACTTTCTTTCAGTGTGTTTGTCTTTGCTCTTTTACAATCACCCTCAGCTTTTCATCCTCGTCACATTGTTTACCTCGTTGTATCGTTGCTGTTTTTCGTTGTTGATATAGTCG
This sequence comes from Sebastes fasciatus, assembly GCF_043250625.1. Lineage (NCBI taxonomy): Eukaryota > Metazoa > Chordata > Actinopteri > Perciformes > Sebastidae > Sebastes > Sebastes fasciatus. The sequence goes on from NC_133804.1 coordinate 27,928,424, forward strand.
CTAATCATTCAGTCACTCCGTTGATTGCTGTCCACTGTGTTAGTACTGCACATTATTCATCCACTCACTATCACACTTTCACTCTCATGTTATCTATAATTTGTTTTCCTCACATCTCACCCCATCACGTCACTAGTTTGGCTGCTTTTTGATAAATTAATGTATTCTCTTTTCCCCCGCTTGTTTCCTCCTGCTGCTTCGTTAGACGTCAGAGTGACTGTTGTTGTGGCGGCGCTGGCAAGCAATTAAACTAGTTCATAATGTTAATTTTAATGGAGAGATACTTCATGAGCCATTTGTTTATATTACCTCAACTCTGACAAAGCATGCATGAACTTGGCCCGCTAGATTTCCCCGACTAATTAGACCAAATGTTACCCTCGGCGATGCATTTCTGGATTAGTAGAACCTTCGAGGAAAACACCATGACATATATGCTCGCATTTATGTTGCTTGTGTTTCTGTAATTGGGAGTAAATCTGGTCAAAATCTTTTAACGTGTATCCACCCTGCCTCTTGAACTCTTGAGTGCTTACATCTGGGTGTAATCTGTTATTTTTTGCTTTGATGGCGATAATCAGTGGAAAGCAATGAAACCAGAGAGAGAGAGAAATAATATGTAACAGAGGAAATAAACTGTGAGAGAGGATTTCAAGACGGCTTAAACGTACCTGTCGAGCTCGGCTTTTAGGTAAATTATTCTGGGTTGTGTTTTTGTCATAGAGAAATATGACGAAGCTTAAAACAGCATACAATGAGTGAAAGAGAATATGAAGGAAATGAGCTTGTGTGGTACTTGACTTCCTTTCCCTCTACGTAGGTTAACAACACAATGTCTGGAACGTATTCTTTTTCTGATGGCAGCGATCAGTCGCACATAATGGAAACACAAAGAAAGACATGAATGAAACAGGAAAAGAGGTCAAAACATGTCAAATGAACTCCTGATTATAGATGTATATAGATGAATATACAGCATGTTGGGAGGAGCAGGTCTTTTTTTTAAGCACCTGCAGCTGCTCATGCATTTAATCATTTAATGTTTCACCCGGCTGTTGTTTAACATCATTTACATGTCATGCATTTACATACTTCTCACCCACAAACACACAAACATAATTCTCTGACCTCTTCTCTCTGTATTCATTTTGTTCATCCTTTCTTTCTGTTAATGGAGTTTAGACAAGTGCACCGTTTATCTCCATCTCTGTCTTCCTCATACTCTTTTACACTTATTTCTTAACATTAATGTCCAGGTCTAGGAGTGTACATTCTGTGTGTTATAGCCTCTGAACACCCACACAGGTGTTTACAGTTATTCTGGCTGATTAGACGTCTGCTCAGGTTGAGGGTGGGTGGAGCTCGGATGAGAATTTATTAGGTCACAAATCTTACACCTATACAAATGATATAGGTGCAGTTTGTTCTGCCCTAACAGGTGCAACAAAGCTAACAGGAGACTCAGGAAGATGTCAATCAATAAGTCTTAGTATACACGCCCACACAGTCCTGAGAAGATCAACCAGATTAACTGAAAACACCTGTGTGGGTGTCCAGAGGTCTGTGGCATTGCAATTCATAGAAAGCTTAGACGTACGTCTGTACATATGTATGGACAGACGTACGTATGTCTGTGTCTGGAGCTCCTGGAGGGAATTTCTTTAAATTTAGCACAAACGTCGACTTGGACTGAAGGATGAACTCATTACATTTTGGTGGTCAAAGATCACTGTGACCTTACGTCCGTCCCATTCTTGTGATATCTTAGGAACGGCTTGAGGGAATTTTTTTCAAATTTTGCAAAAACGTCCACTTGGATTCAAGGATGACCTGAATACATTTTGATTGTCAAAGGTCAAAGATCACTGTGACCTCACAAAACACACTTTTGGCCATAACTCAAGAATTGAGTGATGATGTAATGACATTTTGGACAGACATGGATGTAAGCTGAAACTTGAATGGTTGGCATAGGCATACAACCGCGGTGTTAAGAAGATGTTTAACAAAGTCAAATTTGCTTATTTATGGTGTCTTTAAAAGACATACAATTCTAACCCTTGCTGTTAATATGACCTTGACTGTGAACTGTGCTCCAAATAGCAGCAAGGAGTAACTGTATGACGTCTCCAGCATATAGAAATATGCAAATGATGCTCAATTTACTAACCTGGATTATCTGAATTATTGCTAACAAAGGGACATGAGAAGATAAAATGTTACGTCTCCTACTATGGACACCTTGCATTTTGAGAACATCATAGTTTCATTTCAGTGAAATAGGAGCCCTGCTTTTGTTTTTATCCTGACAAGATGGGTGTATTATTAGATATCTGCTGGTCTGTCTTGTACTTGCTTTACCATTTGTGGAAGTGTACTAAAGGTGCTCATCCATCCCAGACTGTATGTGTCCTCTGCTAACCTCTCAACCAGACCTACAGCAAACAGATTGAGCAATCACGATCTGATTCCAAGTGATAAGTGAAGTTACTGGAAGTTTGAATGTCAACATGGAGGGAGAATGACGCCGGGCAGCTGTAACTTCTCTAAATATGTTGGTTGTTGTGTCATGAATATGATCAATCCTCCGATAAACCAGATAGTTTCTGAGATATTGGTGTAAACTAACCTCTCTAGTATCTGTGAGGGATACTGTAAACCCTTTGGCTGGGTGGTCAGGGAACTCCCTGAAGGAGATATCAGATATTTGAGAAATGGGGCAGAAATCCTGTTTTGTGTCTGGTTATTACATCTCATTACCTCTTTCCCGATATTATGATCCCTTTCCTCTATGTTTTTCTCTGTTCCCAGCATTAGTCTTTTGGGATGTATTTGCCCCAAAAGTCTCTAGTAATACTATGTATTTACTCAGCTTTGTACGTCGGCTCACTGTCTCACTCTGTATCTCTGCCAATCAGAAAGAGATACCGGCATTAATGATTCTGGTAAGGCTTTGCACAGTTTCTGGTGAAATGTGCTGAGCAGCCTCATTTTATTGAAGCAACAGTTATTGAAAATATAATGCTTAATGCCCATGACTGGAGCTGGCAGATCATAGCCCGCGTGCGGGTGATGTCGGTGGCTGACAACCCCTCATCAGTGCTCTGCTGTACATTTAGATTCTGACCCCATCGTCTTAAATAAACTTTACGAAAAGATGGTTATGAGCTCAGTATAATGTTGAGCTAAATACTGTTAAGAGTGTCGGTAATCATGGGGTTTCACAACTCTTGGATCAGGCCGTGGTTTCTTGGCAACTTCAGTTCCTTTGATTGTTGACATGAATGTGCCCAAAAAAGTCCCGTTGTGTATAGTTTAACACGGTGACTTTGGCTTTAAAGGATTGTTGCTAAGGGAAGAAACAAACCACTGAATTTGGTTAGTGTCACAGACTGTATATAAGAAGAGGACGTAGTCACCCATTGGTTTGTGGACTGCTGTTTTGAATCCTCGATTTCAGTATTTTGGTCGTCATCGTTTTCTTTTGCAACCAGAAGTGACACGAGAGGGTGGAGCTAAGTACAACTGAATAAGACATTTCTAGGCGACCAAAATGCTACATTTAACTTTCATGAACCGAAATCACAATGTGAAAGGGTTGAAGCTGCAATTAATGCCTCAATGGGTTTCATGAAGTCCACATTATGAAACAATAAATGAGACCTCTAGAGGCCCTGAAGTTGGCTAAAGTCCCTGATGAATAAATTTATGTTGAAGCCATGTGGCCTCCGTGATGCCAAATCTGCAGATGAGACAATAAAAACCCTCATCCAGACACAGGCTGTGGAACTATTTGCCAGATTTGGGAACACTTTTCTCTGGTAGGAAAGCTGCACAGATGGTCAGTGAGAGGACCACTTCACTGCTATCAGAGATCATATCATTCAAAACCAGGCGAGTAAAAAGTGGTCTAAAAAGTGAAGCCAATGCTGAAGTGCCTTAAACTTGCATTCTTTCTAACAGCCAGCAGGGGGCGACTCCTCTGGTTGCAAAAAGAAGTCTGATTGTATAGAAGTCTATGAGAAAATGAGCCTACTTCTCACTTGATTTATTACCTCAGTTAGTTTAAAGTCTTCTTCTATACAGCATGATGTTCATTTAGTAAATTATGGTCCCGTTTAGAGTCAAATAGACCATAAAGCAGGGGATGCTTTAGGGTGTGGCTACGTTGTGATTGACACGTTGTGGTTGTCTGGGAGCAGACAACTCCCAGACAACGCCTTGGTAGCAAACTGTCAATCACAACGTAGCCACACCCTAAAGCATCCCCTGCTTTATGGTCTATTTGACTCTAAACGGGACCATAATTTACTAAATGAACATCATGCTGTATAGAAGAAGACTTTAAACTAACTGAGGTAATAAATCAAGTGAGAAGTAGGCTCATTTTCTCATAGACTTCTATACAATCAGACTTCTTTTTGCAACCAGAGGAGTCGCCCCCTGCTGGCTGTTAGAAAGAATGCAAGTTTAAGGCACTTCAGCATTGGCTTCACTTTTTAGACCACTTTTTACTCGCCTGGTTTTGAATGATATGATCTCTGATAGCAGTGAAGTGGTCCTCTCACTGACCATCTGTGCAGCTTTCCTACCAGAGAAAAGTGTTCCCAAATCTGGCAAATAGTTCCACAGCCTGTGTCTGGATGAGGGTTTTTATTGTCTCATCTGCAGATTTGGCATCACGGAGGCCACATGGCTTCAACATAAATTTATTCATCAGGGACTTTAGCCAACTTCAGGGCCTCTAGAGGTCTCATTTATTGTTTCATAATGTGGACTTCATGAAACCCATTGAGGCATTAATTGTGATTAAGGGCAATAAAAAATAAACTTAATGGACTTTTGGGTCTCTAATTTAGGAAAGACTCTTAAAAGCCTCTTTGGTGTCACGATGACCTTTGAATAAAATATCGTCACTAGGAAAATGATTAGTGTTAGTTGTTATTGCATGTTCAGTCAAAAATAGTTTCAATCATGACATCCTGCTCAGCACTGACTTCAGCATGGACCTCCTTCATGTGCCTCATTTGTTCCTGAGCTCCTCTGAGCCCAGCTGTTGTCAGAATGATAGTGATACTTTATTTTGTTTGTTTACATTATTCTCCGCTAGTTGGATTGCCTTTCTACTCATTTACACCTCAATCTTTACAGCATGCAAAGAATTAAAATGCTAAGACGACAGAATTGGTCAAATATAGGTCCAAATTACATAAACTCATGTCCTGCACCAGCATCTAAAGAAGGAGCATTGAGTCACGCTGCACCTGTAAGCAATAAAAAAGGTATATGAATATATATTTGAACTGGACCAGAACAAGAAAAAGTACATTTGGAAAAGTTGGCAGTTTGTCTTTCAAGTCAACTCAAAGATCATTTCTGTTGTGTTACACACTTTGTCAAGGTGGCTAAATGATATTTAATATAAAATGTAAATGTGTAAATGTTACTACATTTAATGTAGGTGAATAACAGGATTATCAAGTGTAGAGTCAGATGACTGTTTGTTTGTTTACTCTCTTCGTTCTTATCTTTTCTTTTAGTACTTTTTATGCTCGCTTGTGAGTTGTGTATATAGATATTTTGTGTTCTTTGTTTTTTCGTTTGTTGTTTTGATGAGTAATAATGTTATTTTCTTTATTTGTTTAAATAGAGCAGGACTCAGAATAAGCCTTCCAGGCTTCTTTCCTCTCCTGCACGGAAATGTTTTCTTTTTATTGTATGTATGTTATATCCAAATAATTGTTCAAATAAATAAAACCTAAAAAATCTAAAACCTAAAAACCCTAGAGTTTCGGAGCCAACATGTTAAACAACATCTGACCGCTAAGCATTTGCTGTTCGCTTGATTAAAAGTAGTCACACGGCGATCTTTGTGTTCCTCTTCATCAATAAAAACTAAATGTATTGAACGTTCTTGACTTTAGAGACTCCTAGTGGTCACACACAGTACAGCATGCTGCAGACAGATGTGAACATCTGTACCGACACCTGGAGCATTAATGAAAGCAAGAAAATAGATTATACTGATATAAATCATAAAAGAGAGCATTATAAGACGGAACAGAACCATAGAAAACATGATAAAATCAGAAATGACATCAGATAAGAGTTCAGGGGAGAAATGTGTGTTTGTGTGTGTACTTTATATGAATGAGTATACCCAGTACTTGTACAGAAAAGAGTACAGTGAGTGTGTGTTAGCAGGTGGTGTGTGTGTGTGTGGGCTTTCGGTTTGACTTTTCATCATTTAAAACGGACGCAGAGCAGAAACATTCCCGTCCTATGTGGTCTGTATCACTCAACACACCGTGAGAATTAGACACAGCTTCATGACTGCACAGTGAGACCATGTGAGTGTGTGCGATGACGTGTGCGTTTGTATATATTAGACGTGTGTGAGCTTCAATTGTGTGTGTGTGTGTGAGAGTGAAAGCCTCCCTTCTCTACGTTCAGAGAGATGCAGCGTGTTGATAAAGCTCTGAAACCGAGCCACAAAAGAATCTGCTGTTTTAAAAAAAAAAAAAATAATAATTCCAGCTCCGATGGAAACATCATTATTCATCCAGACATCAGTGCACATTAAATGTGAGTCTGGGAGAGGCGGGCAGAGGAGCCATCATTCTTAAAAACATTTATGCTGTGCAAATGTTATGACAACCGCATCATTTCTCACATATTTTTGATACCGCAAAAAGTCTTAAATATTCCGTCTTGGGAGAGATAATCTGCTGGTATGAGCTTTTTGACAAAGTGCCAACATTTTACAACAGCTTTGACCTTTCTCGCCGCAGTGCTTACAGTACCTCCATCCTGCCTGCTCACCTTAAACAGTCTTCTCTCTTTCTTCTCCCGTTCTTCACCTCCACCTCCCTGATAACTTTCTCCATCACTTCATTCATCCTCCAATTGTTCTTGCACTTCATTCCTTACCTCTTTCTCACTTTTTGTTTACGTCACCAACTCTGAGCGTAACGTATTTATGCAGATGTATTTACAATGTAGTCAGTAGAGACTACATGGCGTACAAATGATACGCCAAAAGCAATGACTTGCGATTTACGACATTTCAATTCACATTCTCATTCCCAGGGTGAATGGTGACGTAGTTTAAAGGGCGAAAAGAGGGATAGGTCCAATAAACACAAGGTTTTAATCCAGGAGACCGGTGTTAGCGTCTGATTGCAGTTCCTACCTGGTGACTGAAAGTTTTTTTCTGTCTCAGAATGGTTTGATTTCATTCATGAGGATTATATTTTACAGATTATAGCCCACACAGTCCTTTGTACCTGCTGAAATTCCTTTAAAGGACCATTACAACTCATAGTTTTCACCTGCCAAAAACTGATTGCAGCTCCTACCTTGTGTCTGAAACATTTCTTTCCAACTCACAATGTTTTGATTTCATTTACTGAGGATTATATGTGACAGATTATAGCCCACTCAGTCCCTTTTACCTACTGACATTCCTTTAAAGGACCATTACAACCCATAAAATACAGATTTCACCTGCCAAAACGTGATTGCAGCTCCTACCTTGTGACTGAAAGGTTTTTTCTACCTCAGAATGGTTTGATTTCATTCATGTGGATTATATCTGACAGATTATAGCCCACTCAGTCCTTTTAACCTGGTGAAATTCCTTTAAAGGACCATTACAACCCATAGTTTTACCTGCCCAAAACTGATTGCAGCTCCTACCTTTTGACTGGAATGTTTTATCTCTCTCAGAATGGTTTGATTTAATTCATGAGGTTTATATCTGACAGATTATAGCCCAGTCAGTCCTTCTAACCTGCTGAAATCCCTTTAAAGGACCATTACAACCCATAAAATACAGTTTTGCGTCATGTTACAATCAGCTGTTCGTTCGCATCCCGTGTTCACAACATTCAGTATCATTTTCTCTGTTCAAATGTAGTAGTTATAATCTCAACCATGTAGTTCTTTCCTAAACCTAACTATAGTAGTTTTGATGCCAAAAATAAAAGTGACGCCACGGGGTGTGACAAAGCGGCGCTATGTGTCGAGTTGTGATGAGAACGTGTCTGCCATTTAGTGCGACTGGGCTCTTTGCTTTCTCATTCTTCGCCTGCTTCCTCACCGAACTCTTCTTCCATCCTCACTCCTCTTCCTCTCCCTCAGTTTCTAACTTGTCTATTCCCTCCCATCATCTACCCGCAATTCTCCTCTTGTAAAATCATAATACAGCAATCATTTGTTTTTTACTGCACGCCTCAGGCGGCTCAAATCAAGGAGACAAAAACCGAGAGGGGGGTGTAGGGAAACGATGAGTTGAAAACATAGAGGAAGGAGAGGATTTATATATGACGGACATGAAGATGAGGTTGAAACCGGAGAGAGACACAGAAAGACGATTTCTTATTTTTAGAGAAGACAGATGTGAAGATGATTTCTCCTGGGATTAGCGGAAGAGAAATCACACAGATATGTAGAGAAAAGATAGTAAAGATGTTTTATTAAGAGCGACAGATACAGAAAGAGAGAGTGAAAAGACAAAAACAAAGAAAAAGAGAAAAAGAAAAGCTCTTTTTGATCCTTCCCAGGCTGCGGCAACACTCCCGGTAATCTGAGGACTTGATTGAGAACACTTCATGTGATTGGTGTAACGTTAGCCTCCGCGACCACCCTAAGCACTTAACGAGGAAATGACCGCCACACTCTGGGTAATTTGTGCCAATTAACTACCACGGCAACCACTGATGTAAGGATATCAGCTGTCCTTTAATCAGGCTACGGGCATTATCTCAGGTAACGCTGAGAAACGTGAGAATTTATGAACACATATTACACCGACACACACACACACACACACACACACACACGTATATATACAGTAGACGTTCATCAGAGGTCCATGGTGACCTCATTGACGCAAAACATGCTTAAAAAGTAGGTTTTCAGTGTGCATGTAATGAAAGTAAGATTTTCGTGTAATCAACCTCAGAATTTAGAGGAAAATCCTGGTTTCTCTTCTACCGACCCGGTCGGTGTATAAATAGCATGACATTACAGGGACATTGTGCGTGTCATGAGAACACATTTTAGCCTTTTTGCGTGTCATTTGTACGCCAGTGTTAATTTTGGCAGCTATTTTAGACTTAGTCTTAAAACGAAAATGCTTATTAGTTTTAGTACAACCTGTGTTTTTGCATCAGATAATGAAAAGATACAATTTTATGTGAAATAAATTAGACTAAAATGACAGAAATGTTCAATATAATCTGATTTAACAGACTAGATTAAATAAATAAAAAAATAGCTGACAAATTATGAGATAATGTTTGACTAAAATTTACATTTCAGTGACTAAAACTGGACTACAACGTTTTGAGTTGTCGTCGACTAAAATTAAACTAAAACTATGAAAGATAAAATTATTAAAATGCGAAAACTAATAAGCATTTTCGTTTTAAGACTAAGACTAAATCTCTAATAGCTGCCAAAATTTAAGATTTAAACAGAGCATCTACACTGCAGTCAGTACAGACTACATGGCGTACAAATGACTCGCCAAACGCAAGAAAGCCGTTCTTATTGCATGCTAAATGCCTTGCCCGTTATCCTGGCAGTCATACTTTTTTTTTCTGCGAACGGGCTGCTTCTACACTGTTTTGCATGGCCTAACTTTAAGTTGAGACTTCAGAAACCAGATCCAAAGCACACAAGAGCAAACACAGATTTAAGGCAACCAACTTTATTAAAAGACTAATGTTTCAACGCCAAGTGCGTCTTCATCGTCATCTCTCCTGTTTGTGATCACCAGGCAGGCCTATTCTTAGTGAAACTGTTGAAGCACGTGACACCTCTTTCCTTAACGTCATGTTGAATTTTGCTGTGAAACCGCTGGGTTCCCTCACACCCAAAGGGGAAATATAGCTGCAAGGTTTAAAATAGAAACTCGTGCACAAATCACATCACTGCCATTATTCAAAACGACAGATCAAACCTACCGGAGCAGGTTTCTGCTGTTATCAAACGCTGGTTACAGGCTCTTGTCCCTACTTTTCAAAACACATGCCACAAGAAGGGTTTATGGGAAATGTGGTCTTAATTTTGAGAGAGAAAAAAAATGTTACAAGTAGCACCTTTTAATATACTTTATGAGAATCAACTTAACACCATTGTTCTTACACAGTAAAGCCTACCCATGTGGTTTGTGGCTGGACGAACGCCGGCTTGAATTCCCGTATACTCGCTGTGGAAATCTGCCTCAGGATACAATGAGTAATGCTCGCACTTCTTACAATACTATGGTATTGAGATGAGCGAGGCAGGTAGCCCCCCGCGGCTGCAGTATACAGCTGATTATACGCTAGAAGGAGATGGTTGTGTGAGAAGAGAGAGGTTGCGTGTTCAGCCGAGTAAATAGAGGTTAGAAAGAAAGTCCCGATGTTTCCACCCCGGCCCTGACTCATCTCTGCTGGGGTTGGTCGTCCTTGTCAGCTCGTCTGGTGTCTGGTGGCGTGAAGAGAGGGCAGACGAATGACGATTCAGCATGTTTTGGCTGCTGCGTCCCTCATCTCTTCCTCTTCATCCTCAGATCCCCCAGCTCTCCACATGGTTTTCATTTTCTGTGTAGGCCGCAATGTCAAAAATCACATCTTTGGACAATCGCAAAAATATGTTTTTTCATCTGTATTTCGGCTGTTTTTTGGTTTTGAATCCACTACTGACAGATATCTAACAGATAGAGAAGTGGAAAGAAACAAAGACCCTCCGAGGTATTTCCAGTTTGTCTTTATCTCCTCTGTGCTTCTGTCCATTGTGGCGGAGGGGAAGTGGTTTCTGCAGCCATGTTGGCTACAAACATCAGAGACAGTAATTACACTGTCAGACTGGGGAGATCCTACTATTGTGTAATATGCAGACACGTCCACGCTAATCTGCTATTTGTTTTTACGATTTGTCTCTGTTTCATTTTATCAGAAACAACCATTTTCACACTTAAACTGGGCCAGCAGCATGTTTAAACCCTGTTAGCCCGCTCTTGACTCTGGCCTGTCGTGCTTCACTCAGACATGTTCTTTGGCCAAATCCCAGAAGTCTAGACTTCCCCGGGAGAGCTCCAACGCTGAACCGCACTCTTGTTAAACCAAGGCGAGCCGGGAGATGTCCCCGAGAAGAAATGAGCATCTCCCGTGAGAATTTCTGGAGCTCTACATGAATTATGTGGCTTTTCAGCACGTGACAGTGAGTGTTGGACCACACTGGGTGGCACTATAACTTTCAGAAGACAGCTGGGAGGAACAACATGGATGCTTCACTGCAACCCACTGGGAGACACTTTCCTCACACACAATCCAGTGGATTACACAAGTGGTGTAACCTTACCTAAATAGATAATGTGATGAAATACAAAGAATTTGATATTAATTAAAGTGGTACATTTTTCTTTTTTTTTATGATATTGTATATACAGTGGTACATTATATATTATAAAGACAGGCTTTTAATTTTACTCTCTTATTGTACTCTTTGATATTGATCTTGAAGATCAAATATGTACAAATAATCCTCTTAAAAAGTCTTGGGGTTGTTATTTATTATTTATATTGAAATATTATTATTAATACTACTACTACTGCTACTACTCCTAATAATAATAAAAATAATCTTGAAGAAATATGTGCAAATAATCCTCCTAAAAAGTGTAGGGATTATTATTTATTATTTATATTTAAATATTATAATTATTACTACTATTACTACTACTACTAATAATAATAATTTTTTTTTTTTTTGAAGAAATATGTGCAAATAAACATCTTAAAAAGTCTTGGAGTTATTATTTATTAATAATAATAATAATAATAATAATAATAATAATAATAATCATAATAATAATAATAATAATGTTAATATTTTATTCACTTATTTTATTGTATTTCATTTGTAAAATTGTATTCTATTATTCTATTATTAATCTAGTTTAAGTACTTCACACTCTTTTACTTCTATTACTGTTATTATAGCTTTTAATTCTATTTGATAACATTTTTATAATTTTATTGTCTCGCATGCATCAATCTCAAATGATCAAATTGTTAAATTGTTGAATTGTTTTATCTTTTCTGTTGTTTTCACGGTCCACACTTGTTCTGTTATTTTCGGCTTGTCAGTCATATGTGAAGCACTTTGAACTGTACAAACCTGTTTAAAGGTGCCATATAAATACAATTTGATTGATTGATTAATTGATTGACAAGAGTGACTTTATCAATGAGTCGGAGAAAGGATTAAATAAAAGTAAATCAAATCTTCTCAGGGCCTGCATTGCTGATTTACTGACGTGTTTTTGCTAAAGTTAGTGAGTTGTTTGACTTGTATTTCCTCCAATCATTATGAGAGTATGTTGACTAAAATAAGTCACAACCTATAAATAGGCAGGTATTTGTGCTTCCCTGGTTTCTGACATTATTCCCTAAGACCTGAAATATGTCCTGGGCATCGGTGGAGCTGCTTTGGTGTAGGTCCCTGAATAACAACAGCAGTGTTATGATTGTTATCCTGGCTAACGGGGTCAGTGACTCAGTCTTGCTCAGGTCGTGGAATGAAAAACGTTGAAAGACCTGATCTAAGCCATCATTTGTGTATCTAACTCTCAGAAATGCTATTTTTCTGCCAAGCAGCGCTCAGTCACAAAGATTTAAGCGGCCAGCTCGAAACAATGGTCTCCTGTCAGCTTGATCAAACACTGGTAGGAAAACACAGGGTGGTGCTCTGAAGCCCGGCAGCCAGGCTCAGACCAGGCACACAAATATGCAACCACATACACTCACAAATGCATACACATCCCCATATCAAGTATGCATCACATATGCATGCATGCTTTCAATTCAAAACACAGCAGGCATGCAAACCCACATGTACGGATGCACACACACATTCTGTTAATCCTTGTTTCACTGGAGCAGAAATGACTTCACACGTTAGCCCGATCCCTGATGGAGGCGCTCTGGGTTGTTTGGGGAGCTTTAGACCGGCACAGAGACATAGTTCACATTAGGGTTAGGCAAATCTGGGTCAAACAAAAAGCTGCAAATCCCAGGCCTGACAACGGGGGTCTAACTGAAAAGATTATAAAATACTGGAAAAAAGGCCTCTTTAAAAATACGTTAAAAAACAAACAAACTATGAAGACAAGGTGTTTGTCACTTGCAATAAGTAAAAAAAAAGGTCTAAATTCTCTTGGTAAAATGTCTTGAAATAAGATGTCATATTTAGGCCTTTCACAATAAAAAAGAGATCTTGAAATTATATGGGAAAACCCATTTGTATCCAGGAGGATGACGAAGCACGAAGCTCATCGAGGCGTTCCAGACGCTCCAGCCACATCAACAACCCCGTTTGGCCTCGTTCATTTCCATGCGAACAACCCCTTTTCATCCCTCCACCTTGACCCCCATCATCCCACCGAACTTGACCCCTTATCCAATCTTTCCTGCATCCTCCAACCACTCCAAATAAAACTCCTTAATGGCCTGTAGACATTAATACAAAACTACAAGCTAACTGAGTGGACCTTTGTTGATACCAAAAAAATATTGTCTTACACAAAACAGTGCAAAGTCAACATGTGTGGCCCACAGGCTAAATAACAGGCCAACATGACACAGTATTTATATTTCATATTTGTCAGGTTAGCATAGTTTAGCACATTGAAGGGATTTACTTGTTAGTCAGCGGCCTTCTCGCTCCAGCTGGCGTCTCTCTCTCTCACCGCTTCATCTCGCCGGTCCTTCGGCAGAAAGTGAAACGTTGATACTGAGTGACACGGTGATCCCTGTTCTTCGGCGTCTGCCAGCGATCTGAGCAGCAAACTGTGACCGTCTAATTCATTGCAACATAAACTCTCACACTCTGTGAAAATAGTTACGCAATAACTTACAAGGGATGTTGCTCCTCTGTGAGACATCCACCGCTGTGGTTCATACGAGAGGCTGGATAACGGGTGTCAAATGAAATATGATTTGAAATGTTGCGATCAATCATATAAGACAGTGTTCTTCTGTGCAGCCACAACTATTTCAGACTTTTGAAATGATCAGATTTCCCTAGCCGAGTTTGGCTCTGATAAACTAAAAATGTATGTTTTATGTGCTGTTGTTTTGCTTTAAAGCTAATTGTAGTTAATGTTCGCAAACTTCAGATAGGTATAGATATTGCTTTCACCCAGCATGACGTACAGAATGACATGAAACACTGGCAACAGCTCCACTTCAAGCTGCCCATCCCAGCCCTGTGTCAGATGAAGCATCCCATTATGCATTATCATCCCGGGTTAGGAGGCCTTTTGCCTAACTCATGTGCTATGCACGGCCCTGGCTCGGCTTATCTCGTGTATTTATCCAGCGCTGATCCACCATAGCTCTGCCTGGAAGCTGTAGCCCAGTCAGGAATTCAGAGTTGTGACAAGGTTTACGTTGGCCGAACCGCCTGAAACTGGAGCCGAGCGCCGCAATGCAGTCAAATAAATCATCTAAAGAGAGAGATGGCGCAGAGAAAGACAAACAAATAGCTTTTTCTACAAAACAGTGTTTTCCAGCGATGGCTTTTTTGGCAGCGAGAGACAGAGAGAAAGAGAGAGAGAGGCAGAGAAAGGCAGAAAGAGACAGAGTTCAAATACATATCAGGTACTCTAAAAGTGAATTTATTGTAAAGACTTTAAGATTGCGTTCCTGAGTGTCATTATGTGGTCAGCGGTTTCACTCGTACACCAAAACTTTGTTGCACCAGTTAGACAGCCAGTCTTCCTCTGTGTTTAAACAATAGCTGATTTTCTAGGAATCGTCAACTGAATGTGGTCCAGAGAAACAGAGACAGAAACAGAGACAGAGACAGAGACAGAGACAAACTCACAGACAGAGAAACCGAGTACTGACGATGGATGAGAGAGAGAGAGATGCTGATGCGGCTTGGTAAAACTCAGCTGAGATTTTTTTTTGTCCATCAGACAGCTAAAAGGAAAAAAGAGAGAAAAGAAAAAGAAGGAGAGAAGAGAGACAGATCGAAGGAGAGGAAAAGTAAAGAATAGTGAACGACGCAGCAGAACCCAGGAGGCTGTTGTAACAACAGCAGGTCTGATTGGAGCAAATTGCTCCTCTCTTTTCCAATCAGTTTCAGCATAAATGAATCTGTTCCCGCTGGATATCTGCCATCAAAAGCTCAATGCAGAATTTACAAATGCTCTCCCTCTCCTCAACAGTTGTTGTCGATGTATTGATGTGAATAACTGAAGCTGCTCAGTGGCAAATAGCAAGACTTTGCGTGTTTGCACTACACAAGTTACAGGTGTATATGCAGTATGCCAGCCTCGTCCTCTACAAAGGACATTTACATACTACTGATGTGCTTTGACAAATATGTTTTCTAGGAAGTATAATTGCTGCCTGCAGCTCTTTTTTTAAATTCAGGACGCATAGCATGATTATACTGCAGGGAGGAGTTCAAGCAGACGGAGGGTTTACAACACTCAGGACCAACGTTATAATATTGAACTAAAAATGAAACTAAAATAAAAATAAGCAGTGAAAAATATTTTTAGTTAACTGAAACCAAATAAAAAGGATATCTTTTAAGAAAAACTATATTTCTAGGGTAAAAAAAATTAATTTCATTTTTTTTTTTTAGCTATAATATATCACTACTGGAAAAAAGGAGACAGCATGAATTTCTGTCAACTCTCGTGATGTTGAACCACAGAAATTCAACTTGATATTCCAGGAGATGACGCTATTCTGCAATTGCTTCACTAAAGCAGTGCAAAGATTAAACTTCTCCAACCGTGTATTTTGTATGTATGTATAGCTACATACTTCTGAAACATTATATGTGGTCTTAACAAAAACAAACTAAAACTACTGTTATAAATTAGTTGTATATTGTTCACCTGACATGTTGAGCAACACCTTTGAAATAAAACAAATCTCTGTGTAGGTGGTTTTTTTTTTTTTTAATCTACATTTTTAAGGGAAAGTTTGAAATAAATAAGCATATGGTCTTGAGCTCCCAAACAGTTAAAAGACTGTACAGGTGTTTTTGTTTCATCCCTATATCTACAAATCGTAATATATCAATATTATTATAACTGTAGATATAACAGTAGGCTACTATATATTATACTGCAACAAAATACAGTAAAATAGACCAAAATACAGTAAACATACAGTAAAATACTGTTTTGTAGTAATAAAATACAGTAATAAAATACAGTAAATAAGTAATACTGTAAATAGCATTATAGTATAATTACAGTAGTTTATTGTGAATCAAAATACAGCGACTTGCTGGCAGTGATTTACTGTAAATATACAAGGAAATGCTGTAGAGAGTATAAAGTACCATAAAGGTTTTAGTCTTAATTTATTCAACTTTTTTACAAGTAGTAGGTTAATTATGAAATCAACTTGCAAAGAAACTTTAGGTAGCCTTTCAAAATCAACATTAGATGACCTTATTATGTCACAGACACAGTAAAGTAACTATAAGCAGCGACTCCATCCATTTTTAAAACCCATAGAAAAGGAAGATTTAAAAGTTGCCTTCTGAAAAACAAGCATTCGTGAGCTGTTGTTGTTAACTTGTCAGAAAACAAAGGACAAATTCTGGCTATGAAAAACAAAACTTTTGTAGCTTTTGTTAGTTTTTGCATAAAAATGTTGAGTTGGCAGCTGAATGACTCTGAAATCTTCCGTGTCGGAGCCTCATTGTGTGTTTTCACAGCATCCCTGTTAGCAGCTGTCAGGAGTTTCATTCATGCCTCGAGGCTGCGTCGCTCCGTCCAGT
>NC_133804.1:27950229-27977729 GCF_043250625.1 Sebastes fasciatus
ATTTAAATCTAAGGTCCTAAAAGTTGTAGAAAGCACCTATAGCCGAATCCAGAGTTATTCCCTTCCTCCGTTCATGTGAATGAGACCCAGACCGAGGACTGGACGAGGGCTAATACGCGGAGTTAAAGGAAACGCTAGTGCCTTTATGGGCCCAATGGACACGGAAGATCGCTAGAAGATCCGGGTACTTTATCACTCTGAAGTCGAGCCATTTCGACTTCATACGCCACTGATCAACTTTCATAGGAATGAACGGGAGCCTGCCTCCAACACTGTATCCAGTTCTCTTAATAAATCTGTGCAAAAAATACGTTGAAAGTCGTGCTGAGCGTCACGAACAAAAGAGGGAAATTAGTGTCACAATGTACACAAATCAAATAGATTACATTTTGAAACTATTTCGTGAACTGCCGTGAGACTGTGTTGGCTAATGACAGAATGACAGAAGTATCCACACCTTAAAAGCATTCGCTACAGCTCAATAACAACAGCAGCACCATTATAAAACAGTGTACACAGTTGCTGAAACATAAATAAACCAAGACAACTCCTCACTAATGATCATATAATGATAGATTTTGGGATCACACACGGCTTGGAAACAGCTGCTAAACAAAGTCCAACTGTTCTCACACATCATGAGGCGATAAAAGCCACAAAATAAAGCACAGCTAGGATGAAGAAATACTAAAAGGCTTTTAGCCCTTTACAAAGAAGCGTGTGTTTGTAGCAACCATGTTTGGTGAACTAAGGGTTAAAGCATCCTCTTCTACTATCCCACTGTCAATGTGACTTTGGAGATCTGATCATAAAGACTTGTTATGACATCCGACTTGGCCTCATGATGTCTTATGTTCATCTCCCGTGGCTGTATTTAATTAAATGCGCCGCCACATCGCTTCTTCCTGCTCCGTCTCCCTGTGTACATTGTGTGTCCTACATGGTGTCTGTAAACATCGCTCTCTTCTGCTTTTCATGGAGGAGAAAAACAAACGTCTGCTATCATTTCCATGCAGCGGCGGCGATAACACGCATTGCTCTGGAGTTTATTTGCAAGAATATCAATTGTGTTTTTTTGTTTTTTTTCCCCACATTGTTTTCTACATGCGCTTTCCATTATACACAAAGCAAAGTAATATGTTCCTACCCGGTGGTTTTTGCCACACATGAGACGAGGACATAATGAGTTTTTGTCTGGATACAGTTTTTCTGTTCTTTCCCACAGTATTGCGAGGCTGTGTAAAACAATGTTTACCTTATATATCCTTTTCCTAAATCTTCTGTTTATTTCAATATATTCCCCCACACCATGGAGACATTGACATTAAAATAAAAGAAAATGCTTTTTTTGTTTTACTTTTTAAAAATATGGACCACAAATACATGTCAGACTCATGTTTATCAACCAAATGTGCTCTTCATCCTCCAAGTTATGCCATCTTTCAAAACGATGTGCCATGCCAAACACTATTTTACTTTACACTTAGTAGGGCTAGGTGTAAGATTTAAGTTGTAACTCACTGTATGCCTATGGAACTATTTCAGCTGGTGCAACCCTTAAAATTGCAGTAGCATGTAAACTCCCAGCCCGTTCTCATTCCCAGAGCGCCAAATACCGAGGCTTTGTCACGTTATGCACCGCCGCATAAGGCACCCTTTAGTGTTGGTATGAAACTCACCAGGTGTTCCATTAATTATAATGTAAACCCATCCGCGGCAACAGTAAATGCTCAGAGAAAGTGCGCCGGGAGTGTTGTGACGTAGTTTAAATAGTAAAAAGACACACGCTGGGCGGGAGGGAAGGGGAGGTGGATGGGTCCAACAAACACAAGGCTTTTATCCACGAGACTGCTGTTCGTGTCTCGTGCGTTAAGTTTCACTATCACGTTACAATCAGCTGTTCGTTCGTGCGTGTTCACAACATTAAGTTTAATTTTCACTTTATAAACATAGTAGTTTTAAGCACAACCATGTTGCTTTCCCTAAACCTAACTATAATGGTTTTGATGACGCCAAGGGACGCGACGCCAAGGAACGTGACGCGATGCCAAGGGACGTGACAAAGTGGCGGTATGTGATGAGTTGGGAGGAGAACGTGTTGAAACTCTGACCTAAGTTAGAAATTACATTCAACTTATGCTACGTTTGAACTCACGCATAGCTGCTGCAACCCAGTGCTGAAGTCTCCACTGGTTTCTTGGTAACCTCACCATGATGACAAGACTCCACAAAGTCTTTATGCTAAGCTAACTGGCTGCTGATTACAGCTTCATATTTAAGGGAGAGACACGAGAATGGTATCAACCTTTGCATGTAACTTTTAGCAAGAAAGGGAATAAATGAAATGTCTTAAACTAGCCTTGTGTCTCTATATTCAACTGGACTTCTTTACTGTCGTTCTAGCTGTCTGAGTTTCTCAGGATTGGTCAGATAGCTGGAAGAGACTCAACACTGTAAAAGTTATTTTTTATGATTTGTCTACATAGTGATTCAGGAAAAACAAGATCCTCTTCTACCAATCCACACAGTATCAGAAACTTCTATCTCACTGAGTTATATGTGAGCAGTATTTTACAAACATAAACACTATTACTTTCCCCGTGCTCTTCTGATATATGTTTGGACATGGAAATGCGATCACTTACAGTCTGTTCCTGCAAACATCAACAGTGAAGATGTTATCGTGTGGCTGCCCTCCCACAGCACAGATAACACAACAATAACTTTCTGCATTGTAAAGGCTATTTTTAGTAGTTTCGGATGAGAAAGGACCTTTTAAAAAGACTTTAACAAGGACCATATGAAGATAAAAATGTTTTATAGACTGAGAAAGATGTGCTACTATCTATTCCGTGACTCTTTTCTTTTCTTTTTTTCCAGAAAAGTTTTTGGAAACCTTTTCAATCTTAAATATAAACTTAAATCTGATTGTCTACGTTTTTCTGAATCACGTGCACATGTATATCATCTAGGACCACCTAATTATCACTAGAATATTTGGTTACTTTGTACTGTTTCTATGAAGTTGAATAAAAACACAAACAAACTGCAGTCACAGTTATTCTCCCTGAACAGCAGCCCTTTGAGATCCGTCTAAAGACATCTCCACGTTACACTTAAAATGGCCCTTATCTCTAACCAAGGCCATATGATGCCACAGGGGGAGGTACTCTACTACTGCCTGGTGGTTTCATCTGAGGGAAGTTTGTTAAAGTCATCTATCCATGACATGACAAGTCAGACCTCTAGCTGAGGTAGAAATCAAACACCCCCATCTTATCTGCACTTAAAGACCCCCCTCCCTTAACCTTGTTACTTTGATCCTACTGATGTAAAGGGAAAGTTAAGGGGGAAGTAAAGGTGAATAAGAGGATGAGGGGACTTTAAGATAAACAGGGTAGTAGAGCTGAAATAAAACGTACTGAAATGGTGAATATGTATTGTATCTGTTACACCTGTGTGGTTAGACAGGTTGGCTATTAACATGTTGCCATGGATACGAAGACACCTGAGAAGGACACTAAACCTGATACCACCCACTCATTAGAAATCACTCTGTTTTGGACCAACAGGAGTGTAAAGGTTAATGTCTGAGGATCAGTATGAACAGCATGTCCTTTTAGGATTACTCTATATGAACCACAGATTATTAAAACAGAATAATGCTGCTGCAGGAAAACCCTAAAAGATAGATTACTTCTAAACCTTTCAACAACAGCCAGCAGAGACATATTCCCTCATTTCTTTGCATAATTGCTTGAATATCATTAAATATGGCATCACATGAAGTTGCCACTGAAAATATTTGTTTATGTTTGGGTGACAGGTATTAAAATTGAACACATGAGACACCTCAAAACTTCCAGTCAACACTTTAACCACAGTTTTAAATCAGGGGATGTGGTACATTAAACTGGTAACCATAGCAACACGACTTACTACACTGTGTATATACTCCACGCTACATTAACAGTTTGCTTTACTTCAGCTTCTAAAAAATGTAAGGCTGTCAAAGTTAACGTGATGATAACGTGTTGACGCAAATTCGTTTTAACGCCACTAATTTCTTTAACACATTAACACAATCGATCTTTCAAATATTTAGGGAGAAATACATTATAGAAGAGGTATTTCTGCAGACTCAATAGATCAGAGTATAATGCAGCAATAAAGATTAGGTGGTATCACAGAAATCTCTCAGTACAATAAGTTATCTGGCTTTACTGTATTTACAGTGTAATAGATCTACGATTGAATGCAATGGAAAAACTTGATGCCTGTGTGTTGTTGAAAGTCATTCTGGGAAGTATTAATCACCGACTAAATTTAAACTACAGTAGATGATTCACTCTCTTTCTGTAAGACAAACATCCCAACAACCCCTCAGGAAAACATGCATTTCATCTCTTCCATTGATTGAGTCTGGGACTCACAGACTTCTATTGATATTTGATAGTATCAGTCATCTAGCTAATCACTGACTACATAGATGATCTATCTTAAAGGGGCATTCTAGTGATTAAAATTGAACTTCCATAAAGTTGGGGGATTCAAATGTTGGGATAAATATCCTGAGTTTTAGTCTCCAGTATGAGTCAGACTCCCGGATCCAACATTTCCCAAAATGCATTACCATTTCCCATACTGTTAGACCTCCACTGCCTGGTAAACACCCAAATTTGTAAACCTCCATGCTGTAACCATAGACTGTTATAAGAAATGGACGCATAGTCACCGTGACTTCACCCATTGGTTTGTGGACTAAAATTTTGAAGCCTTTTTGGCCGTTGCCATCTTGGTTATTTGCAACCAGAGGTGACACGAGAGGGTGGAGGTAACAATAAGAATAAGAAATTTGTAGGTGACCAAAAGGGTTATAATGAACTTTCATGAACTGAAAACACAACGTGAATGTCATGTTCTGGCTGTGCCAGCCTCTTATTATTTACTTTTGTGATTTTGGATTTGGTGTATTTTTAGATTATTCCGGTGTTTCCTGTTTTATTTTGGTAATTCACTCCTCCTGTGTCTTGTCTGGTTTTACTTCCCTCCTTTGTTTGTTTTCCCGCCTTTTGTTGATTGTCTGCCCCGCCCTGATTTGTTTCACCTGTGTGTAGTCATGTATGGTATTTAAGCCTGTGTGTTTCCCCTCTGTCCTTGTCGGTTCGTTTGTCTCTCCAGCCCCGTCTACCTTGTCCTCCGTGTTCCTTGTTTCCTCCTGCTCTAATCCTGGTGTTCCTCGTCTTTTCCCTGGTATGTGATTTTTGGTTTTGGTCCTCTGTTTGGTTTTTGTTGTTTGTTTCTATTTGTTGTTTTGTACTTGGTTCCCCTCCCTGCCTTTTGTGTTTTGGATTTGTTCAGCTCTATTAAAGCTCGCTTTATTTTCAAAACTACCTGTCCTGCCTGTCACTCTGCGTTTGGGTTCCCTCTGAAAACTCCACATACGACTGTGAAAGGGTTAAAGTGGTAAGACAAAAACACAGACAACTCCCAGACTGGACAACGCTGTGGTAGCGACCTGTCAATCACAAGGTAGCCACGCCCTAGAGCATCCCCTGCTTTATGGTCTATTTGACTCTAAATGGGACCATAATTTACTAAATGAACATCATGCTGTATTGAAGAAGACTTGAAACTAGCGATTGAGACCATAAACTCATGTTTACAATGTTTACTGAGGTAATAAATCAAGTGAGAAGTAGACTCATTTTCTCATAGACTTCTATACAATCAGACTTCTTTTTGCAACCAGAGGAGTCGCCCCCTGCTGGCTATTAGAAATAATGCAAGTTTAAGGCACTTCACCATTGGCTTCACTTTTCAGAACTGGAGTTTATCAACTGTTTGTAACAGTCTTTTAAAATATCTATATTTAACTTTGTAGTCTCCAGGCCCAAGGTGAAATAAACCTGCTGATATTATCAGGGCTTTTTTTCACATTAGACAGAAAGCTCCTCCAAAGCAACAGAAAGACACTATAGAGCTGGTTTCAGAGCCCTCTTGATGAGCAAACTGAACTTCATGAGTAAAATGCCCTTGCAAAATAACTCCTGGTGGTTGGAATATCATCCATTGAGGGTATCTAACAGTTAAAGAGTTTCCAGAGGGAGTGGGAGGTCTGTAAATTTTAAATGGAGTGGCACTTTGGACAGGATAAGTCTACAGCACATAGCTGCATGGCACGGTTAGCACACGATCTGATTAACTGGTAGGTGAAATAACACTGAAATGAAACTATTCTTCATTTTTATAGGGGAACCGCAGGGTTCCCTTCAAGCACCTCTGATGGGTCCCCAGCCTCCACTCTGACAGCCACTGCAGCAGGAGGATGAAACACATCCACCAGATGTGGCAGCAACACACCGACTCCTCTGGCAGTTTAATCCACGCAGACGGATCTAACAGCCACAAAAAGGGTCAGTCCTTTGTGTTAGGTTATCAACACACTGAGTAGGACTAGTGGCTCAACAGTCTCACGGCAGTTCATGAAATAGTCACGAAATTTAATGTATTTCATTCATTTACATAGACACAAATTTCTCTTTTTCCACAACGTATTTTTTGTGCGTTATCCTAAAAATGTCCAGCAACACTTGACGCACGTGTCAATTTTAGTCTTTTCAAAGTAAAACTACTTAGTTAGGTTTAGGAAAAGATCAACTTGGTTAATTTAAGGCAATAAACTACTTAGTTAGGTTTAGGAAAAGATCAACTTGGTTAATTTAAGGCAATAAACTACTTAGTTAGGTTTAGGAAAAGATGGACTTGGTTAGGGTTAGACATCAAACTACTTAGTTAGGTTTAGGAAAAGATGGACTTGGTTAGGGTTAGACATCAAACTACTTAGTTAGGTTTATGAAAAGATCAACTTCGTTAGGTTTCGGCAACAAACTACTTTGTTAGGTTTAGGAAAAGATCAACTTGGTTAGGTTTAGGCAACAAAACTACTTAGTTAGGGTTAGGAAAAGATCAACTTGGTTAGGTTTAGGCAACAAAACTACTTAGTTAAAAAGATTGCGGTTTGGGTTACAATAACTCCGAAAGTGTTGCAACTTAAGTACGGAAGTTACGTGACAAATAAATCAACGCTGACTTCTGGTTTCACACGGGACACAAACTGCGGTCTCCTGAGGGAAAGTCCTTTGCTTTTTGACCCACAAATCCACCACGACCTCCTCCCTACGCAGCGTTTGCTGCTCTCTATGCTTCCCGGTTCACAATTATGTGGATTACATACAAATTGATGTGAAATTCATGTCTATGTACAATAAACAATACAATAAATTTCGTGACTATATTTCACAAACGGCTGTGCGACTGTTCTGGGCAGTTTAATCCACGCAGACGGATCTAACAGCCACAAAAGGGGTCAGTGCTTTGTGTTAGGTTATCAACACACTGATGGTTTTAGTTGGACCAGGACTCTGCATTAGACTGTAACTGAACACAGGTGGGGTTTCAGCACATGTGACAGCAAGATAAACACACGTTTAAATACTAAAATGAGGAGCTATACACACACTCAGGCCGTAGAGGGTGAGGTGGCATTTTAGAGCACACACCTACCTTTGCTTTCACCCCACATCTGAAAGTAATTCTGCATCTGTGTGTGTGTGTGTGTGTGTGGTGGGAGGCCTGCCGGATTCCAGGGCGACCCCCCTCGCCAGGATGGCGGAGGAAAAGGGAAGGAATGGTGGTGGTGGCGGCGGCGGTGGGGAGGGTGGAGGTAGGTAAGCGTTTTGGGAAACGTGGAGGGGAACAGCAATTAAAATCCCCTTTTCTCCGTCCTTTTGATGGAATTCCCGGCGGAGTCGACTCAAAGCGGGATTAATCACCAGCCCTCATCCCCCTGAAACCTACATCCCTCTCTCCCTCTTTTTCTCCTTCTTCACCCTCTTTCTTTCTTTCTTTACAAGTGTGTGTCATTTCCTCATTAATATCCTGGGAAAGGAAATCGAGGGCCCGGCGCAAGGCAATGTAAACTTTTCTTTCTCTTCTCTGCTCCGAGCTTAAATAGTTGAAACTGTAAAGACTCTCTCCGCTCGCTGCAGTAAACTAATCCAAAGATTATCGCTAGATCTGACCTTAATAGACTTTGGTAGCAAAGTTTAAACTTTACAATGATGTGTGTGTGTGTGTGTGTGAGGTTGTGTGTGTAATGACTTGTGTGCTCACACATGGGCACGGGCCAACCCTCTGACTCTTTCCCTTGTAGCCGAATGGCCTTGTTATCAATGTAAGCCATGCATTGTATTACAACCCATAATTTAGTTTACATTGTGCTTGGGAAAGCACTAAATTACATGGCTCTCTGCTCAAAATGAATAGCCGCCCGCTCCACATTTGAGACAAATGTCTTTGCTTTTGCTACTCGAGGCAGAATTTTTTGCTAACAGTGCTCTGAAACATATAATTTTGTCCCAAAGTCCTGGCTTTTAAAAGCAAAGTACAGTGAAATCTAATAAGCCAAACTTTCAAAAGGGGTTTTTCTCCTGCTCTGTCAAATCGTTATTTAGCTTTTCCCACTCACTTCTGGATAATATTCCCCTCCATCAGTCTCTTTCTCTAAAACAAACATCCCAACAACCCTCAGGAAAACAGCGGCTGGATGTGCAGGCATTTCATCACTTCCATTAATTGAGTCTGTGACTCACAGACGTCTATTGATGTTTAACGGTATCAGTCATCTAGTTCTGGCACGAGAAGAAGAGACTTTGTTGTTACGCAGCTTCAGTTTCTTAATAACTTGCACATTGAGAAAAAACATTTTCATTCCGGGAACACAACGGAGTGAGTTCACATTATGAAATATTCTAAATTGTTTAACTCCTGAGATATTCATCAGTAATGTAGGTGTAAACTCAGATAACACACAATAGATTTTGACTTTGTTGCACGGAAAGATTTACATAAATGTTTCCAGTTTTGTGTGAATCATTCTGGGATTAAACTGATCATCTTCTGGGAAGTGAGATTCAAAGGTCAGACCATCAACATCACCCAATAAAAACAAGCCCTTCCTTCCTGTGACCTTTTGTTAAAAGGGTTAAAATCCAGCATGTCTCCCCACTCTGGTGTTAATGTGATACAGTAGATTGTTGAAGAGACCTGGAAAGTTTCTGATCTAATCATCTTCTGCTTTTAAATCAATAAGGAGAGACTGATTAGTTATTAGTATAGGAACAGAGAACAGTTTTGGTAATTACCCTCCATAATGTATGGTAAACCGCCACACACTATCAACCCAATTTGAGTATTTTTTTAACGACACCGCTGGATAAATAATGGACTAACTACACGCTAAATTAATCTAACCCAGCAAGTTGGATTTATCATTCAACCCAAGTATTGGTTTATATTAGGGCTGTCAATTCATTAAAATATTTAAACGTGATTAATCACATGATTGTCCATAGTCATTTGTGATTAATTGTAATCTAATCGCACATTTTCTATCTGTTCAAAATGTACCTCAAAGGGAGATTTGTCAAGTATTTAATACTCAAATCAACATTGTAGTGGGCAAATATGCTTGCTTTATGCAAATATATGTATATATCTATTATTGGAAATCAATTAACAACACAAAACAATGACAAATATTGTCCAGAAACCCTCACAGGTATTACATTTAGCATAAAAATATGCTCAAATCATAACATGGCAAACTGCAGCCCAACAGGCAACAGCAACTGTCAGTGTGTCAGTGTGCTGACTTGACTATGACTTGCCCCAAACTGCATGTGATTATCATAAAGTGGGCATGTCTGTAAAGGGGAGACTCGTGGGTACCCATAGAACTAATTTTCATTCACATATCTTGAGGTCAGAGGTCAAGGGACCCCTTTGAAAATGGCCATGCCAGTTTTTTGTCGCCAAAAATTGCTGGTGATCCCGGTCTTTTAATAAAAAAAAACCATTTCTAACATGTGGTGGGCCAAATCAAACCTTATGGCAGGCCAATCCTGCCCCACTTTGGGCAGCCCTGCTCTAGATGCTGTCAATCTTCCAGCGATGACCTCTGTTTACGGTGAACAACCATGTAGTCAAGTATCTATAGAGGCTTACTGTGTTTTGGCTCATCCCATATGTGGGTTTGACCTTTGACACCAGACTAATTCTCTCTGTCCCCCCATGTTTCCTGTCTATATCCACTGTAAAATAAAGCTAAACCCTATCAACAAAGAATAACAAATGAGTATGAAAGAGAGCTGCTGTATCCAGACTCTGCTCCAAAACCCCTTTAAATCTCCCGTCATGAGAACTTACTCCATCTGAAATCTGCCTCACCCGCAGCCTCCACTGTGTCTCATTCACTTTCTAAACCGGGCTCTATATCCTCCTCATCCTCCCGTCCATCTCTCAGGCTTGTGTGTGGACGATCCCCTCAGACGCTTGAAATCCTCCCGTCCTTATTCTTTCCTGCTGTGTTCTATATTTTCATCTTTATTTTTTGCTTTATCTGATCACTGCTATCCTTCTTTCAATCTCCTTTATCCCCACCTCCTCACTCTTTCCATCCCTCCATCCACGTCTCCAATCCCACCTTAGCCTTTCTGCCCCTTGCATTTGATCCAGTTCATCTCCGTGTTTCATGCTCAGGAAGAGCCCCCCCATCTGGGCGTTCTGTCTCTGTTTTTATCCGTCTCCTCTATCACATCAGGTCATTTATTTCTAAAGCTCTGCCAACAAACCCGCTTTGTGTGAATTGTTTTACAGATGAAACAAATTAGACATTTTCATTCCTTCAATCTCGCCATCCGTCCGTTCATCCATCCACGTCTCCTCATTGTTTCACACAACATATTTCCCCGCCTCGACGAGTGCAGGTGCTTTCCATTACGTCCGCACACACACACACACATATGCACATACAGTACATGTACACACAACTTTGAAGTACATCAGATCCAAACCGCTGGAAGGGAGATGGCAGCTCAGAGATAAGCTAGCAGCGTGGAGCCGTGCATGTTCTCTGTCTGTGTGTGTGTGTGTGTGTGTGTGTCTCCAGCTATGGGAGCCTGACTCCTGGTGAGTTGGTGTTGGCTGTTACCAGCAGGCTGGTGGCTTTGATGTTACGACTTCAGTGTCTCGGCCTCGCTGGAGTAGAAAAAAAAGTGGAAACTGCACTACAGCTAGATTTATTTCATTAGAGCTCAGTCTCGTATCTTCGAACAGAAATTAATTTCAGGAAGTCTAACAACCCAGATAAAATATAAACCTTCTGTGATTTGATCCTTTCAGTGAAAGCCGCACCGATTGTGGCTCCAATCAAACCCTAAATCCTGCAGATATTAGTTTCTCTGGTGGTTTATTTGCCCTCACAGAAGATCTTGTGTCGTATTAGATTGGATGATTGAACCAAAAGTAGTCGCAGAGGAACAAGGGTCACACATCAAACACACGCACACACATGAACACACTCGCCTGGGAGCTGCCCAGTTCAAGTGTAATCTTGTAGTGTTGGCCATGGAGCAAGCTCCTCTTGAGCAGCAGGGGGGCTCACTGTTTTGCTTCAGGGCGATGAGTTTTTGTTGAAGGAGAAGAGGAGTGTGATGCTTGATATTATGAAGGAGAAGCGTTTGGCTTCTTCATTTCCTTTTCCTGGATCTCTGTCCCTCACCTGACTGCTTCTGCTGAGAGTCTGACGGACATGTTATGGGATTCAAAGAGATAACTCTCTGCTTTTACCATCTTCAGCTCTGGATTATTCCCTCTGTCATTCATACTTCTCCCATGTTTCCTCTGTGGATCTATTGTGTTTCTCTTTCTTCTTATATCTGTCCATCCAGTTCTTTGTATCTTTCATACTCTCACTGAGTTGTCTTAGCTTTAACGTGTGCTTTGTAATGTGTTTATTGTCAGTACTGTGATTTAAAAAAAACAAGCTGTACATGTTTCAATAAAGTGGTATCTCCACATTCAGTGTTGTTATTGTATTAACATTGTTCTTAATAGCGCTGGAAGAAATACACAGATCTATTCCTTAAGTAAAAGTAGCAACACCACAGTTTATAAACACTCTGCTAAAAGTAAAAGTCATACATTCAAAATCTTACACAAGTAAAAGTACTATAGTTTTAGTACCAAAATATATTTAAAGTACCAAAAATAAAAGTATGCATGATGTAGCCTATATTATATTATTGTAGTATAATTACTGATGCATTAATGTGTACATCACTTTAACATTGAAGCCGGTAAAATTATTAAGTGGAGTGAAATGGAAAATGGAGTCTGGTGGCTTTGATTAGAGTGGTATAACGGCTTCGGTTTCCGTCAGAAAGAGCTGTTTGATGGTAATGCGACTATGAACGGGAGCAGCAGAAAAATTTATTTTAGCCACCTAAATAATATCAGTATCAGTTTAATTGTACGCTATATTTTGAATATTTTCAGCACTTTACTTTGCTGAAGCCGTTATATCGCTGTCTTCAAAGCCACCACACCAGACTCCATTCACAAAAACAGTAATTTTACCTCGTAGAACACAGGAGTCGCTGGTCTACCGCTGCATCGATCGGTTAGTTAGTTTGTTTTATTGTGTGACTTTCAGATCCAAACAGACGTGGCGTCCACACAGCAGTACATTACTTAGCTTCCGTGCCGGTACTCCTGTCTGCTTCTCCAAACTGGGAGCACACCGACCGCCATCTAAGTTACTGTATGTAATGTTAATACACGGACTATAAGGACACCGTCATTATGTAGAAACCTACATCAGGTCACGTGGGATAAAGTTTTTAGAAGGGCTTGGAAAAATACCGTTTTGAAGCTAAAACATACATACTTTGACCAAAATTTGAATGTTCAGATTTGAATACTTAAGGAACACCACTATGCAGCTACAGAATGATCAAAAAATAATGGAACCACCTTTAACATGGAAATAACAGAAACTTGACAACTAAACACACACACGTGCGTTCAGGTATGCACGTCTCACCAGGTTGAAAAGCTGCATGTTTGTAATCATATCTTCATAAATGGAGCAGATAGCATCACAGGCGAAGAACTGGGGGTGGAAATGAGATGGTGATAGTGTAATAGCATTACTATAGATCCTGTAACACACACACACACATACAGGCCTGTGATGGTATTCCCTTGGTGGATCAGGTAACATGCTGTAAATTAGCCAGTGATCCATGCTGGCAGTTAAACAGGGCAGTCAGCTCAGATTTGTGTCAAAGCGTTTCACAAGTGCCCACTTTCATTAAAGGTTTCTCTTCAGAAAACCCTTTTTCCTAATACAATTCTGATACTGATCTAAAACTTAAAAATAAAACGTACATGTTTTGCCCGTAAGCGGCTATTTTCCACGATGGAATTTGAACCACAGGATTATTTTAGTTATTGTAAATTATTAAGATCTTATGATACGAATCTGATATTTTTGAAACCATGAGATTGATATTAATACCAAACTAAATGCTTTGGCGATGCTTTTCATAACATTAAGACCTAATTTTAGATTTTGCTGCTAAATTGAGTTAAGACAGAAATATATTTTCCAGTGTAACACACTCACACATGTGTGCACAAACAAAACATGCACGCACTGACACACAGTCCTTTGCTTTGGCATAGCTTTTATATCCGGCCACGATTTACGTCTGTTTTGATTGGCCCTCAGAGCAGAGGGGTTTGGAGGTGGCGAAGAGGAATGTGTCCACACACACACACGCACACACACACCGATTTATTTTCGCATCACTTTCATATCTCTAAAAACACACCACCACCCGCACCTCACAAAAACAGACCCTGTCTTTCTTTTTTCATGCAACACACTCAGACTAAAACACATCCGTTAACTTTCATATCTTAAACTAAAACACACACACACATACGCTGACACACAGACGGACACATAGCAGGCAGGAATGTGTTGTTGTTACGGTGGAGCTGTGGAGCTGCTCAGTACTCAGCACCTCCACATCGATAAGACTTCGGCTATCTGATAGAGAGAAGAATGTAGACAGACAGACAGAAAGGAAAGTGCAGAGATGGATGGAGGGAGGACAGACGGGGAGGACGTGGAGGAGGAGACAGAGACAGGAAGTTAAAAGACAGGACAGTTTATTCAGATTTCACACTTTGAACTTTTGGACCGTGTTAACTTTTGCAGGAAAGTCAGTCATTTTGTCCAACTTTGAGATGTTTTTGAAAACAAATATATATATATTTTTATTTCCCAGATATTTCCTCAGCTTTCCCTCTCTGAATAAATGCAGTTAGAGGCAATAAGTTGCAGGATGAAACGCAGAATTAATAAGTGAATTAAATTGCTAAACAGAATCTGACTGTTGCAACATTATTACACCAATATTTTCAGTTTTATGGCAAAAGCACGCATTTTTAAAATTATATCCCATACAAAAAGTGACTACCTCATTTTCAAACATTGGTGAATTCATATATTTATAAAATATACAATTATGGGCAGTGTGCAACTCTGAAAAGTGAAGCCAATGCAGAAGTGCCTTAAACTTGCATTCTTCCTAATATCCAGCAGGGGGCGACTCCTCTGGTTGCAAAAAGAAGTCTGATTGTATAGAAGTCTATGAGAAAATGAGCCTACTTCTCACTTGATTTATTACCTCAGTAAACATTGTAAACATGAGTTTATGGTCTCAATCGCTAGTTTCAAGTCTTTTTCAATACAGCATGATGTTCATTTAGTAAATTATGGTCCCATTTAGAGTCAAATAGACCATAAAGCAGGGGATGCTTTAGGGGCGTGGCTACCTTGGGATTGACAGGACATTACCACGGCGTTGTCCGGTCTGGGAGTTGTCTGTGTTTTCGTTACAACTTTTAACCCTTGTCTAAAAAATTTCTTATTCAGCGTTCGGTTGTACTTAGCTCCACCCTCTCGTGTCACTTCTGGTTGCAAAAAAACAAGATGGCAAGGCTTCAAAACGATAGTCCACAAACCAATGGCCGACGTCACGTTGGCTAAATCCACTTCTTATATACAGTTTATGGTTTTGGGTCAAAAGTAAAAAAATGTTTAGTCCACATGGACTCTTCATACACATAACAATAATTTATTTGATTTCATTTTCATTTTACCTTTATTTTACCAGGAAGTCCCATTGAGATCAAAAATCTATTTTACAAGAGAGACCTGTCCAAGGTAGCAGCTATACAAAATCACAACACAATAAAATACATCATGATATACAATAATATACATAGAACAGCTGTTTCACACCGTGGCCTCTCAAGAAAAACAACCACATGATGCCCTTGAATTCATTAATGGATATGAATGTTTCTAATTTTAAGTCTACTTGTAAATGATTCCATGCCCCAGGTGCACAGATCTGTCAAAGCCAGTAAAAACAAACAAACTGCCTCTTAAATCAGATTACTTTTTAATAAATCTGGAATTCTGGGACTTTTACTCACTCATCTGTTGCAAAAGAATTTACTTGGAAATTTCACAAACTCATGAGGGGGGGAAATTTACCGAATCATTTCATGCTGAAAAATCGATTCTGGCATCCTTTTAACACATGATCCTGAGAAGGAAAACACACTTGAAGCTCCACGTGTGAGATCTGTCTAATAAAACAAAATAAACAAAGAGAGAAAAAGTAGACAAAGAAAGGAGACAAAAGTTGTGAAATCTCTACTTTGTTTTGGAAGCAGGCAGCTCGCCGGTTCTCTGTCAGCTGTCACCTGGTTATTTATAGACCTTATTAGACATCTGGCTTCCAATCAGTCTCCAGTCTCCTTTTACAATTTATCCTTTCATCCCTCTTTCCTCCTCTCCCTCCATTTGTATCACCACCTTTGACCTTTCCTTGTTAGGGAGGAAAAGGAAGAGGTTAACCTCTGCACTGAATACACACACACACTCACACATACACACTCACACACACACACACATACTATCTCAGTGTCCTACAGGCTTTACCGAGGTTCACCCCAAATCTACATCTGGATAATTAGCTTTCACCTCAAATTAACAGAAGACGACACAGATTAATACAAATGGGCTCTCTTCTAATTGTTGGGTTAATTGAGGGCAGTGGACAATGATATCATATTTCTTACATACATACATAGATCATTGCCTATAACAGAAGTTCCATTAAGTCGTCCCTATAATCTCTGGAACAGTTATATATTCATATTAAAACTGCTCAGACAGAATCATTTAAATCGCTGCTGAAGACCCACCTCTTCTCGTTGACTTTGACACCTTGACTTTATCTTCTTTTGCGCTGCACTTCTTTTACTACCATAACGTGCACATTATGTTTATTGTTTTCCTTTGTTCTTATTGTTGTTTGCTTTGTGTTCATTTGTATTTTGTGCTTGTTCAGCACTTTGGTCAACTGCGGTTGTTTTTAAATGTGCTATACAAATCAAGTTTGACTTGACTTGACTTGACTTACAGTGTCATCATACGTCTCATATAACTATAGCATAGCATCTGCGGGATTAATTTGAACATATTCGATGAAGACGTGGAAGAGTACACTGTCAGGGCGAGATGACACACACATAGACACTCTATTGTTTTAAATAGAGTGTAACTTCAGCGTATTATCTGCCTTTTTTGTCGATTTGACCACACACTCTTTCGTTTACTCAGCTCTGTGTTGTTTTCCTGTCAGACAATGGATTGTAAAAGCAGTTATCAGAGACCGTATGTGTGTGTGTGTGTGTCTGTGTGTTTAGCAGGTTTTTCTAGCGATTGGGGCAACCACTGTCAGCGTGAACAGAAATGTTTTACTTGGGTATCTGCCATTCAGATCAACCTTCATATATCTCTCTTTCTCACTTTCTCTTTTGTCCGTCTGTCTCTCTTTTCTCTCCCTCACACTCTAAACCGTTCACTGAAACTACATTAAACTGATGCGACAATCAAAACATTAATGAAAATGCCAAAAAGAGCAAGAAATAACTTTTATTTTAGTCCTTGAGCAGCATTTCATTTCACTATTCATGAAGATGGATTATCCAAAAATGACTTGTAATTACAAATAGTGAGTAATGTTCATCTTTTAAACTGGCTGTTACAGACACACACACCCTCACACACACAGATCCGCTTCCTGTCTGTAGATAAATGCTGTTGTGTCTGTCAGTAAATAGCTTAGAGCTGAGGTATAGCACAAGCCTGAAACACACTCACACACACACAGAGAGAAGGTCAGCTGTGCAGATGTGCTGCGACTCAATCAGGAGTTTAATCACAGAGGTTAGAGTTTAATGACTTATTATTACTGAACCCTAAATCACACAAACACACAGCCGGCCGGTCATTAATACACAGTGTGTACTGTATATGTGTTCAAGACCTGCAGCCTGTAACAAATAGCTCTATAGGACTGTACTGCGTGGCTTTCTGAATTGTTTCCAGGTTTTAAAAGCTGTGTGTTTTAAGGAGATGTTAGAGGGTCAGTTCACCCAAATCACACGTGGCATATGCAAGTATTTTTAGCTTTCATCAGAATCAGAATCAGTTTTTATTCGCCAAGTACATACATACAAGGAAATTTGACTCCGGTTTCATGCATCTCTCTAAGCGTACTTACACACAAATAGAAAAAACTGTGTTGAATACTCGATTCTGATTGGTCAATCATGGCATTTTGCCGTCTGTAATTTCTCTGTTACAGACCATTGCTATGTATAACAGACCGTTGCTATGGGCGCATCTCTGATGTCGGACTCTGGTGGACCGTTTTTGCATCAAAATATTGATTTCTTAAGTAAGTAGCCGTGTAATAAGCAGGATAATGTACAGCTAGCGGGTCAATGTTGTGAAAGAAACCCCTTCAGGGCGATTAAAGACCAGCAGCATCGCCCTGTCGGGGTTTCTTTCACAACAATGACCGGCTCACTGTACATTATTCCTTACATAAAGCAACAGTGACCAACAATAAATTAGAATAATAATAAAAAAAACAACGTCCATATACACGTCAAGTGTTTTTTAAATATAAACAATACAAATAGTGCAAAGAAATAAATACTGAATGGATATACATGGACTGGAGGATTATGTAGAGTGTGTACATGTATACATGTCTTTATACTGTATGGACAGCGTGTAGGATTTATATTTACAGTGACAGATGATGTGTATATATTCAAAAACTTTAGTGTAAGAATTATGATTATAACAGCAGCAGCGGATATTCATCAAGGTTTTCAGATATTCAAGGTTGAGTGGGAGGTGATTGGATTTTCATTTTTTTACACTCAAAATTACGTTTAGAGTAAAAGAATAGTGGAAATTGTCCACAGCAAGAACTAAAGATCGATCATCAAAAAAAGAAAGAAAGAAAGAATTTGACTTTTGATGTCCTTTAATTAAACATCTCACTTAAAAACCACCAGTACGTGAAAATAAAATAAACACACCTAAAATCAGCCCCCCTCGTTCACCCATCAACACTCACGCCTCACACAATCCCACATCCACAAACCCACAAGAAAGAAAGAAAGAAAGAAAGAAAGAGAAAGAAAGACAGAAAGAAAGAAAGAAAGATCTTTCCATGTCCATCTTTGTAACTCATATTACACTGTAAAAGATGGTTTTAGTAGGTTTTCTTTCAGTAATTTTGAAAGAGTGAAACGCACTATAAGAGTATCACTAACTGAGGCTGTCCACAGACATTTGGATCTGCCTGAGCAAAATCAGCCTTCTAACACACCACCAGGCTGTCGGTTTGGTGGTGTGTGTGTGTGTGTGTGTGTGTGTGTGTGTATGTGTGTGTCAGTGTGATATTCTAGTAAATTAGACCATCAATCAAACATGGGAAGCAGCCAAAGAAAAAAAAAAATCCTCGCACTGAAACAAAGGCGCTGGAGCAACATGTGGCATTATTTAACTGCCCATTCAAGTGTGTGTGTGTTTGTGTTTGTGTGTACTCGTGGTACTATGCTTGAGAAAAGCGCTGTGTAGGCTATTATTTAGCTCTGAGTGGTGGACTTTCAGGGGGTTTATTAGAGACCTGGGGACTTTTTTGACCTGGCATCATGATATAAAGAGTCCATTCAGTAAACTGAAGTTGGGCTAGTTGGACCAGAGAGTTTAGATTAGGACTAAAGTTGGTCTGGTGGTAGTTATGACTACAGTTAGACTAGCAGGTCCTTGCACATGCTTGTGATTTTTTAATTTCCTGATGTGTTTGAGTTGAGCAGAAAGTCAAGCAGGTTTGGCTGACACTTCACCTATAGGATAAATTGGAAGTGAACAGGTCTCTGGCAAGTTGTCTCAAGCCAGGAGTTACACCTGTTGGACTATAATGACAGCTACATTCAGGACTACAGGTAGACTAGCTGGACTTAAATGTGAACTATAGTTGAAAGATGGTGGCCTAGAAAGTAAGGAGCAAAGTTTGTTAGAGGAGAAGGAGGATGAAGTGAGGGATGTACTGGTCAGGGTTTTCCCCCTAAAAAATACTTCAAATGTGGTCCGTTGTCATTACGCATAAGTATAATTATGTGTGTGTGAGTGTGTGTGTTCAAAGTGACATGGGGGATGTTATGATAGCCCCCTTTAAAAGTTGGCTTTCTCTTCTCTCACTCTGTCTCTGTCTTTCTCTCTCTCTCACACACACACACGGAGGAAGTGTGTACACACTGTGTATGGGGAGATAATAGCTTTGCAGAGGCCGCAGTAGAGCTCCGCCAAAGATCTGTCTGGCTAAAGGATCCATTAAACCACACACACATATGAGGACATACTTCATCACTGACATACAAAAAGTACAAAATTAGGCGAGCAGACACCTACACTAATACCAGTACAAAGCCTCAAGAACACACACACACACACATAGTTGCCAGCATACGCACACAGCTGGGTA
Organism: Sebastes fasciatus; assembly: GCF_043250625.1. NCBI lineage: Eukaryota > Metazoa > Chordata > Actinopteri > Perciformes > Sebastidae > Sebastes > Sebastes fasciatus. The sequence continues at coordinate 27,970,071 of NC_133804.1, forward strand.
ACGAGGACCATTAATGTGCCATCAGATATCAGACATTTAAATGCGTGAGGCCCGGTGTGAAGAGAAGTCCAAACTTTCCACCAATTATTCTCTAATCTGTCCATTGTTGGGATGGAGGAAGAGAGGAGGAGGAGGAACAGAGAGAGGAGCGGATGAAAATACATGAGAGGAAGAGGGAGATGAGAGGCAGGAAAAAGGCCTCGGAAACACCAACATTATTACAGCGAAATTTCACATCATATTTTATTAATTTCAGTAGAATCTCCACAACTGGATTTACTCTCAAACACAATAGCATATAGTTTAATTTTAGTTAACCCACACAGGAATTCATATTGTCTTGATGGTGCTGACGTGTGTGAACGGAGAGAACCGGAGAGTCAAAAAATGGAGGAAGCTATAAAGCTATTTTGGATTTTGTGTTAGCGAAGAGAACAATAGACTTGTGAACTGATAGAGAAGTTTGCTAAATCAACTTAAATGGTGATGATATGTCAATAGATGCGCTTCTATCCAGCTGGTTTCATGCACATTTTAAGTTTGCGCATAAAAATAGCTGAGGTGGGAACGAGTCATTGTTTTGCAAGTCACAAGTCCCAAATCTTAAACTATGAGTTTCAAGTCCTAAACAAGTCATAATGCATGCGCTCTTCACCAAATGTAATGCCATTTTAACAACACAGTAAGGCAACGTTAGTTTTTCATGACTTCTTCTCCTGACTTGGGCCCTATTTTATTGATTATATGCTATTTTAGCATATAGTTATCAATAATGTTTATAATAAAGTAATTTTCGATAAATTTTGAGGTAAATATTGGGGTAATTTGGCGGTAATTCCAAAGAAATCTCCAATAGGTTACTTGCTAATTATCACCTTATTACCATGCAATTTGCGAACTTGTAAAATGAAGTGTTATTGCAAGTTTAAGGTTAGGAAAACGTCGCCATCATGGTTGAGTATTTTAAAAGGCCAGCAACATCAATTGTAGTTTCATTTTAACATAAATGTTAACGAGCACATGACATCCTGCATTGGCAGGGCTGGAATATGTCTTTGACTTATGCAGAGAGAACGACAACAGAGAGGAAATTCTGTGTGACAGCATGATATTAATGCGTGCCTTGTTGCCTCAGTGTGTGTGTGCAGGCGTGAGTGTGTGTGTGTGTGTGTGTGTGTGTGTGTGAGCAGTGAAGTGTGAAGCTGTTACTCCGGTCACTAGCCCGGTCCTGCACCACAGAAAGATGCTAATTAGTAGCACACTGTCTCTCAGCTCATAAAAAAACACAGAGCCTGTGACAAGAGAAACAGAGAGAGAGAGTTACAGAGAGAAAGATGATGGGATAATGGGAAGGAAGAGAGAAATAAAAGGAGACAGAATGACAGGAAGAGAAAGAGAGGAAGACTAAAAGCAGAGAGAATGAGATGGAGGGTTGAAAAGGGCACCCGAGGGATGGCAAGAGAAGGAGAGAGGAAAGACAGAAAACGAGAGGGAAAGAGTGGCAGCAGTTATGTGGTGTGAGAAGTTCAGCATAACTCTGTTCACTTCACAAAAGCTTAATGTCTCATTTTGTTAAACACTCTGCATGTTTTTTTTTTTTTCTCCCGCTTAATTCACTAAAACAGTGGAGACTGGAATAGTGGGAGAAAATGCTCAGCACGGGATCATGAATCAAAAAAGGTCTGAAGCAAAGATTTAAACCCTCAACCTCAAAAGTTAACGACATGCATCTTATATCCCAATGAGCCCAAACAAAGCCGTCAGAGAGCGGTTTCATACACTCATGAGCAGCGGTTTGTGTAGGGAAAAGGGATCATCACTCCTTCAATTTGAGTGTTTCAATGTGTTGTTTTGTGGTACTGCAATTTTTTTTTTCATTATTTGTTTGCCCAAAATCTCCTTGCTTTCAGAGACGGGACTTTTCCAGTTGACCACTTATTTTTTTTGTCTCCTAACCTCATGGAAGGAATTTTTAGTCACTGTTTAATTTTCTCCATTTTAGCCAATTTGCAAATCGTGTTTGCTACATTTGAAATAACCCAAATATATAAAAATGACATGGATACATAATTGTTTTGGTCCGATTTTCAGATTAGACTTTGCTATGAGCTGTATTATCCCACTGAGGGAAGAACCGACATGTTTTTTGTCAAAATGACAAAGTGAAAATACAGCAATTAGAAGTGAAATCCAAAGTGAAGGATTTCCATGTCAGTTCCCCAGAAACAGCACTGCGCTGTAAGGGGAATTTGGCATAGTAGTCAGGTCCAATTAAATTTGGAAAGAAGCCAGAGGAAGTATCCTTCTTCATTTGGGCTGTCAAAGTTAACGCGGTAACGCGTTCGTTTTAATGCCAATTCTTTCTTTAATGGATTAATGCAAATTGCGATTTTTAGTTTGTGCTCAGTTTTAAAGTCTTAAAGCTAGAGTGAAGATACTGGTATCATATGAAACTAGAAAATCGAATGAATCCATTGGTACCAACCATGTCATACTAACTTGTCGCAAAGGAGGCTAAATAACGCTCCAAACTTACGCTAAATTTTGGCGAGGAAAAACTGGCAGGTCCATTTTCAAAGGGGTCCCTTGACCTCTGATATGGGTACCCACGAGTCTCCCCTTTACAGACATGCCCACTTTATGATAATCACATGCAGTTTGGGGCAAGTCATAGTCAAGTCAACACACTGACACATTGACAGCTGTTGTTGCCTGTTGGGCTTGAGTTGTGTTATGATTTCAGCATATTTGTTATGCTAAATGCAGTACCCGTGAGGGTTTCTGGACAATATTTGTCATTGTTTTGTGTTGTTAATTGATTTCCAATAATAAAAATAAACATACGTTTGCATAAAGCAGCATATTTGACCACTCCCATATTGATAAGAGTATTAAATACTTGACAAATCTCCCTTTAAAGTACATTTGGAACTGAAAATGTGCAATTCATTTTTGTGTTGAATTGCGATTAACTATGGACAATCAGGCGATTAATCACAATTAACTATTTTAATCGACTGACAGCCATAGTCTTAATACATCCATGGTCTATGTGTTAGACAGAGTTGCTGATGCACACGCATGTTTCTGGGACATTGATTTTCTGCTTAAATTACCTGATGAGTGATGAAAATCTAGATATAAAAGTATCAATGCGTACCAGTAGACATTTGTGAAAACATTGAACCGCCACCAAGAATAGGAACAGTATGAGGGCAAAACAATAAAGCTGTTACCACATTGTTTTGAGTGCTGAAAATCAGATCAGTCTGACTCATGTGTGGCTCTGTGTCTGCTGTCTCCTCTACAGCGTCTTCCTTTTCTTTGGTTCACTGTGTCCTTCCCTCTGTATCTCTTTACATCTTATATACAATGTACATGCTGTGTCTTTTCTTTATTCATTTAGTGGATATGCATCACATGGAGACAAAGCAGCACCAGATGTTTCCACATAACCATTATTTTTTTTAATGTTCTTCTTGTATAGATTTGAATGTGCTCTCCTGTCTTTGTACTTATTCTCAGCTCAAGCTCATTTAATCCTTTTAACATTTTAACCTGGAGTTGAGTGCTGTTTGGTTGACTCACGGGGTCATGACCTCTGAATCCAACTGTATGTGACACGATCCCCATTGCATCATTGTTAGCAACTCTCTTTTTTCATAACAGAACCATAGAGATGAGTAATAGCCTATAAAGAGGCATTTGGATCAGTGATTCTCAAAGTGAGGTCTGTGGCACTCTGTCGGGGGGGTCGCGAAATAATTTGCTATAAATTATAAAATTGTGCTGCATCATTAAAAAAGTAGATATCTACAGATGGGGACTATTTGTGTCCAATAAAACAAGCATATTGTGTCCATTATTACCACCCACGTTAGCCCTGATGCCCTCATGAAACAGTCACTTCACTCAGGATGCAACACACCATTCCAGCTGCTGCTTAGCTAAGCTTGGAGAAATATTTGAGTAAGTCCAGATCGTCAAGTGACGCTAAGTCCGGAGTAGCTAAATTAAGAAAATATGGACAGTTATATCGAGCGACAGAACGGGAGACCAAATTGCGTCATGTGTCAAGCTATGAAGCCGGCCAAGCTAAAGCGACATCTGATTACACTTACAAAAAAAAGTATACTTCAAGTTTAATTTATGAAGTAAACTTAAGTATAGTTCAAGTATATTCCCAAGTATACTTTATGTAATAAGTATACTAATATCAATATACTAGTAGTATACTTGTAAGTGTACTATTTCAATACTTTTCCTTACACCGGAGTAACGTTATCGTCTCCAATCAAAACTCCAGTGTCTCCCCTGTTCCCTCCGGCCGCGGTCGGGAGGCTGAGGCAGGAAAAGCCAACACTAGGATCAGCAGTGATTCATGGAGAGACCTTTGTCTGTTCAGCTAACATTACTGCCAAGCAGCTGAAATATAGAGTGATATTGTGGTTTTAGCTGACGTGTGTCGCCTCACTGTTTTGAGCGATGCTCGTTCATGTCTATGTAGAGCGAGCACAAGCGCGAACCCGACGCTGACATTCGTTGATTTAACGTCCACAGATGTCGCTGTTAACAAGCACTTCTGATGCTTACAAACAGTACAATTCTAATCAGCAGACAACTATTTATGTAACACCTTTATCTAAGCTTAAAGCTTAATGTTGTGTTAAATAAGCATAAAGTGCTTTTGCAATTGTTGGCTGTTTCAAGTTCATGTTGACGTTAGCTTAGCTAGCTAACCGTGGCTAACTGTTAGCACAACACCATACAACCATACTGGATCACTGGGACATTTCTTTTAACGTTTTAGTGCTATTTAAATGGGTATAAATCTATATAACGTTGTCTGCAAACTCTAAATATATGAGTTTACATATAATATAATATTAGATACAGTTTGTAGTATTAGTTAGTACTAGGGGTGCTTTGCTAAATATGTTGTTAGCAGCTTTTGTTGGTGCCTGTATCACATATTTTAACTTTCATACAGCCTCTAGCTGGCTTGCCATTTGCTCTTAAAGGGAAGTGATATGTTTGGGTGTGTTTTGTGCATTAATATGTACTGATATAATGATATTTTTGGCACCAATATTTCCTGGTCAGATTTTGAATGTACTGTCCATTGTGGTAGCCACGTAGAACTATCTGTCTATTCCCAAATGTTAATGCTTTTGGGATGTGTTTGTCTGGGTACTGTTTCACTGCTATACCCCTGCATGTAAGCTGTTGGTGGTGATAACAACAAGATCCAAGTGCAGGAAGCTGTAATGGGTTTTCTCCACAGAGAGGCAGGCTCTCTTTGACAGGCTGCTCGCTCCTGCGTCTCCCCGGGCATTGCCAGCAGGGAGGAAACCTCAGCGCAGACCCAGGAATCTCTGGAGGGATTTAATTTCCCTTTATGACAGGGAACCCTGGGGATCTCCCAGGAGGAGCTCGAGTTAGTGGCTTGAAAAAGAACTGTGCTGCTCTGCTGCAGCCATCGATCTGACACGACACTGAAAATAGTTTCAAAGCAGCTTAATTCTTAACTCTTGAACAGCAAAGGAGACAGTGTCAGAGAGATCTTCAATAATAAAACAACTTCTGATGAATTTCCCCCCCCAAAAAGGGAAAGAGATGACAATTGGAGGATGGAGAGCATATCTAAAAAGTAGATAGGGAATTAAGAAAAGGCTCACACATTATCTCTGAAGCTGTCTTTATATATATGACACACACACACACCTATATTCACACATCATGGCTCACCCTGCATATGTGTCTGTGTTAAACAAACAAATACCTACTTCTATAATGTGATCGAGAACACACAATTTAAAGGGACTGTTTGTAAGAATCAGAAATGCTTGTTAACAGCGACACCTGTGGCCGTTAAGTCAACGAAAGTCAGCGTCGCTCTAAGTAGACATGAACGAGCATCGCACAAACCAGTGAGGCGACACATGTCAGCTAAAATCACAATATCACTCTATATTTCAGCTGCTTGGCAGTAATGTTAGCTGACCAGACGAAGGTCTCTCCATGAATCACTGCTGATCCTAGTGTTGGCTTTTCCTGCTTCAGCCTCCCAGGGGAAACCCTGGCACCCGGTCGGGGACGATAACGTAACTCGTTGCAGAGCCCCGTTACTTCACAAGACACGGGAAACCTCTGTTGGTCTGGAGGAGCTGCAGCATTTATTTCTGCACAAACGTCCACTGTACATTCACTAGATATTCTCAGAGCTAATCTAACTCTGCAGTGTGTAGTGAGCGCGCATGCATGTGAGAGCGAAATAGCGAGTATGAGCGCAGTGTGTGGCTGAAGGCAAGCAGGCAGGCAGAGGAGCAGAGACTCCGTCCCTGGAGACCAAAGCTACGGTCTCCCCCGCGTCCTCCGACCGCGGCCAACACTGTTTTGCAAGACGGTCTTCACTAGATATAACTTTGCGGTTGGAGTCTGAGTCTGAACAGCGTAGCTACACGCGAGCGCGCATAGGACACCGACCCGGATTGATTTATACGTGTAAGAAGTTACAAACAGTCCCTTTAAACAACTGAGGGCAGACGGTTCAGTCTTGAACTAGGGCTGGGCAATATATCAATATTAAATTGATACCGTGATATGAGACTAGATGTCATCTTTTGGATATCTTAATATGGTATAAGTGTTTTAAGTGTTGTCTTTTCCGGGTTTTAAAGGCTGCATTACAGTAAAGTGATGTAATTTCATTACTGATGATTATTTATCAAAAATCTCATTGTGCAAAAATGTTGTGAAAGCACAAATAGTCAACCCTACAATATCGTTGCAACATCGATATCGATAAACTATATTGTGATATTTGATTTTCTACACATCACCCAGCCCTAACTTGAACTCAGATGTTCCATAATGAAATGGGAAAAAAATAAATAAACCGCAAACCTGATGCTGCAATAACTGATAAGTGATGTTTTCCCCTCCTCAGCAACTATCATCAGTGTGCGTTTGAGCAAGGCACTGAACAAATAAACTGAACCGGCTGCACGGACACTAACACCAGAGGACCGGCAACTCTCAGGTAAGAATATGCCCTAATTGACATGAATCAATCTTTACCTGAAAATGAACATACAAGCTCAGCCAGCATGAAAAGACATGGAAAGATATATTGCAAATTAGACAAGGGATGTTTTTTTCTAAAAGCACTGGAGAATTTATCTCAAACATTACAATGAATTTGTTTACCAGAGCGAGAGAGAGATCAAATATTGAACTGGCCCAAAGTCTGCTGGTCTCTGGTGGGTTTCCAACAAGATGGAAACTGATGTTTTAATTAGCTCGAGTCCCTGAAAGAGACACTGAATTACTCAGTTTGGATTCCAGGCATTACAATATTTATGAACTTTCCGCTGTTCATTATACACTGAAACACTGCTGAGGAAAAATCTGTTCAAATGTTTTGACATTTGCAGCAAAATCCCCCCAAATGAATTGAATAAATTTAGAGGACTCCTATTTAATGAGAAGAGAAAATATGTTATTTGCTGTAACTGCAATTTGATGAGTCTCCACTAATAGTTTGTGAAAGTTGTCCCTTCTAGCCAATAGAGGGCAGCAGAAGGGCACTCACTCTTCTCTTTTAAGAGTAGATCTGGACTGAAAAAGTCTTCTCACTTGACTGAAGAAATCAGTGTG